>NC_091117.1:2952500-3207500 GCF_040183065.1 Periplaneta americana
TGTAATGAAATGTAAGGAAGTGTTTGGGGAAAGCGAATTTTAATCCAGCTTGTATAAGGTATAGATCTTATACGGAAATGAAAAGGAAGGCGGAAAAGTTGGTCTCCACTGGAAATTCTACAGTTAAACCGAAGTATTTAAATAGAATTTGGGTTTGAATGAGGCAGAAGTACTTACTTACTTACTTCCTTACTTACTCGCTTTTAAGGAACCCGGAGGTTCATTGCCGCCCTCACATAAGCCCGCCATCGGTCCCTATCCTGAGCTAGATTAATCCATTCTCTATCATCATATCCCACCTCCCTCAAATCCATTTTAATATTATCCTCCAATCTACGTCCCGGCCTCCCCAAAGGTCTTTTTCCCTCCGGCCTCCCAACTAACACTCTATATGCATTTCCGCATTCGCCCATACGTGCTACATGCCCTGCACATCTCAAACGTCTGGATTTAATGTTCCTAATTATGTCAGGTGAAGAATACAATGCGTGCAGTTCTGTATTGTGTAACTTTCTCCATTCTCCTGTAACTTCATCCCTCTTAGCCCCAAATATTTTCCTAAGCACCTTATTCTCAAACACCCTTAACCTATGTTCCTCTCTCAAAGTGAGAGTCCAAGTTTCACAACCATAAAGAACAACCGGTAATATAACTGTTTTATAAATTCTAACTTTCAGATTTTTTTGACAGCAGACTGGATGATAAAAGCTTCTCAACCGAATAATAACAGGCATTTCCCATAATTATTCTGAGTTTAATTTCCTCCCGAGTGTCATTTATATTTGTTACTGTTGCTCCCAGGTATTTGAATTTTTCCACCTCTTCAAAAGATAAATTTCTAATTTTTATATTTCCATTTCGTACAATATTCTGGTCACGAGACATAGGGGAGAGTCGGGTAGTATCGGACATCGGATAATATCTGACAGTGAGTTTCTTTCATCTACCACCATATGGTAGTACCTGAATGACATGGTTACGTTTCTCTATGCGACATCACAGAAACGTAACCATGTCAATCAGGTACTATCATCGTGTGGTAGATGAAAGAAACTCACTATCCGATATTACCCGATGTCCGATACTACCCGACTCTCCCCTAATCATATGCTTTATCTTTTCGGGATTTACTTCCAAACCTATCGCTTTACTTGCTTCAAGTAAAATTCCCGTGTTTTCCCTAATCGTTTGTGGATTTTCTCCTAACATATTCACGTCATCCGCATAGACAAGAAGCTGATGTAACCCGTTCAGTTCCAAACCCTCTCTGTTATCCTGAACTTACCTAATGGCACACTCTAGAGCAAAGTTAAAAAGTAAAGGTGATAGTGCATCTCCTTGCTTCAGCCCGCAGTGAATTGGAAAAGCGTCTGACAGAAACTGGCCTATACGGACTCTGCTGTAAGTTTCACTGAGACACATTTTAATTAATCGAACTAGTTTCTTGGGAATACCAAATTCAATAAGAATAGCATATAAAACTTCTCTCTTAACCGAGTCATATGCCTTTTTGAAATCTATGAATAACTGATGTACTGTACCCTTATACTCCCATTTTTTCTCCATTATCTGTCGAATACAAAAAATCTGATCAATAGTCGATCTATTACTCCTAAAACCACACTGATGATCCCCATGAGGCAGAAGTATCGACAAATAATAAAACACCAGATAAAGTACTGACACTTCGATATATATCGATGTACTGTTTTGTAGTGACGTGTGGTTCCAGACAGGAAAGGAAGCCCATACACTGCCCGGCTAATGACAGACCGGGCTGTATATTTACCCAGCCGCTTGGTTCCTTTGATACGTATCACTGTTGCTAGGAGACGGCCGCTTTGTTGTCAATGATCGTCCTGCTGCATCATGCAAATGAAGAGAAAGCACAGCTCTGCCATAATGCCATGTGAGCAGAACTCTTCCAGGCCTGACGTTGCGTTCCTCAGGGATGGCAAACGGGTCCAATTACGGGAGAGGTTCGTGGAAACCCTTCCTCCCTGATACATTATGGACATAGACGTCTTGACCACCGCACCATCATTTTCAACGCATTAACCTTCATTATATTTATTTATTTATTTACTCATTTATTTATTTAATCATTTATTTATTTACTCATTTATTCATTCATTCATTTATTTATTTATTTATTTATTTATTTATTCATTTCTTCATTTATTCATTTCTTCATTTATTCATTTATTCATTTACTCATTTATTTATTTATTCATTTACTCATTTATTCATTTGTTTATTTATTTATTTATTTATTCATTTATTCATTTATTCATTTACTCATTTATTCATTTATTCATTTATCTATTTATTTATTCATTTATTTATTTATTCATTTATGTATTTACTTATTTATTTATTCATTTATTTATTTATTCATTTATTTATTTATTCATTTATTTATTAATGTATTCATTTACTCATTTATTTATTAATTTATTCATTTACTCACTTATTGATTCATTCATTTACTCATTTATTTATTTATTTATTAATTCACTGATTCATTCATTTACTCATTTATTTATTTGTTTATTTATTTATTTATTCATTTACTCATTTATTTATTTATTCATTTATTCATTTACTCATTTATTTATTTATTCATTTATTCATTTACTCATTTATTTATTCATTTATTCATTTACTCATTTATTTATTTATTTATTCATTCATTTATGTATTTATTTATTTATTCATTTATTTATTTATTTATTCATTCATTTATTTATTCATTTATTTATTTATTCATTTATTTATTTATTCATTTATTTATTAATTTATTCATTTACTCATTTATTTATTCATTCATTCATTCATTTACTCATTTATTTATTTATTTATTCATTCATTGGTTCATTCATATACCCATTTATTTATTTATTTATTTATTCATTTATTCATTTATTCATTTACTCATTTATTTATTTATTTATTTATTCATTTATTTATTTATTTATTCATTTATTTATTCATTTATTCATTTACTCATTTATTTATTTATTAATTCATTTATTCATTTACTCATTTATTTACTTATTTATTCATTGATTTATTCATTCATTTATTTATTTATTTATTCATTTATTTATTTATTCATTTATTTATTTATTCATTTATTTATTAATTTATTCATTTACTCATTTATTTATTTATTCATTCATTTACTCATTTATTTATTTATTTATTCATTCATAGGTTCATTCATTTACCCATTTATTTATTTACTCATTTATTTATTTATTCATTCATTTATTCATTTACTCATTTATTTATTTCTTCATTCATTTATTCATTTACTCATTTATCTATTTATTTATTTATTTATTTATTTATTTATTTCTGTATTTATTTATTTATTCATTCACTCATTTATTTATTTATTTATCTATTCATTTATTCATTCATTCATTCATTCATTTACTCATTCATTTATTCATTACTTATTAATTTACTTATTTGTTTGTTTCTTTATTTATCTACTTATTTTATTTAACTAGCTAGCTAGTGAATACAAATTAAATTTACAAAACGAAAATGTTTCTAGCCACTACCGTAAGAGCCAGGTTCGTGTACGGTGTGGTCTTAGTCAATAATATAACATAAAATTTACAAGGACAGTTTACTAAATACAGTAAGCAACTTAATTGAAGCCAATAAATACAACACAAGAGCAAGAATAAAGAAGAAAGAGAAAACGAGAGAAAAAAACATATGTAATATAAATTGCCAATCCGACAGTGTTGAAGAAAGTTCATATTATATTTTATTACCTAAATTCCAGTACAAACTTTCACGCAATGATTAGAATTTCCTTAAATCTCGTGTCGCTTTAAATTACATATCATCTTCATTCCTAATAGTCACTTTTATTTATTTCTCATTAATTTCGCGATGCCTTTTAAACTCCACTGTAAATGCACCTTTCACAACCGTATTAGATAGCTACTTCAACCGAAAAGAATAAAAACTTCATTAAAAATTCTGCATCGAAATTAGCTGAAGGTTTCATAATCAAGCAGACACAACTTTGAGTCTCGTTTCTTGCGTGTGGCACTTATTGTTTGCAGTAGTTGTAGCTGGTCTACCGGACGAATCCCGCATGTTAGATCAAGCTGAACGTCTATATTTAGTACAGAAACAACAGAATACCTCGCCGCGGGACAGCGCGGTCTGATGCAAGTGTTGTGCTTCGTTTTACGAGCCGAGAACTTGCACAATGTGCGGAGCGCATCCCGAGGCGGAGAGAGTTCATGCAGATAGATTACAGCTGTAAACAAGCGCTGTGAACTGTACAGCAACAGCGTCTGGGCAATTTGAAACTTCAGAATAATAATAATAATAATAATAATAATAATAATAATAATAATAATAATAATAATATGCGTTTCCAATTCACTGTGGGCTAAAGCAAGGAGATGCACTATCACCTTTACTTTTTAACTTTGCTGTAGAGTATGGCATTAGGAAAGTTCAGGATAACAAAGAGGGTTTGGAATTGAACGGGTTACATCAGCTGCTTGTCTATGCGGATGACGTGAATATGTTAGGAGAAAATACACAAACGATTAGGGAAAACACAGAAATTCTAGTTGAAGCAAGTAAAGCGATTGGGTTGGAAGTAAATCCCGAAAAGACTAAGTATATGATTATGTCTCGTGACCAGAATATTGTAAGAAATGGAAATATAAAAATTGGAAATTTATCTTTTGAAGAGATGGAGAATTTCCAATATCTTGGAGCAACAGTAACAAATATAAATCATACTCGGGAGGAAATTAAACACAGAATAAATATGGGAAATGCCTGTTATTATTCGGTTGAGAAGCTTTTATCATCCAGTCTGCTGTCAAAAAATCTGAAAGTTAGAATTTATAAAACAGTTACATTACCGGTTGTTCTTTATGGTTGTGATACTTGGACTCTCACTTTGAGAGAGGAACATAGGTTAAGAGTGTTTGAGAATAAGGTGCTTAGGAAAATATTTGGGACTAAGAGGGATGAAGTTACAGGAGAATGGAGAAAGTTACACAACACAGAACTGCACGCATTGTATTCTTCACCTGACATAATTAGGAACATTAAATCCAGATGTTTGAGATGTGCAGGGCATGTAGCACGTATGGGCGAATCCAGATATGCATATAGAGTGTTAGTTGGGAGGCCGGAGGGAAAAAGACCTTTAGGGAGGCCGAGACGTAGATGGGAGGATAATATTAAAATGGATTTGAGGGAGGAGGGATATGATGATAGAGAATGGACTTATCTTGCTCAGGATAGGGACCAATGGCGGGCTTATGTGAGGGCGGCAATGAACCTCCGGGTTCCTTAAAAGCCCGTATGTAAGTAAGTATGTAAGTAAGTATCACGAGTAGAGTGTATTAGCGGCGATGTTCCTGGACTGCTGAAACTTAAAGCTTAGTTTTCTAATTAACCGTGCATTTAACCACAAAACGTAATATAGGTTTTCTATTCATTTACGTGTACCCTATCGTCCCTTTCAATCTGCAACGTTTATTTCACTTACACTCTGTATTTATAAATAGGTCTAGCGCACCCTTCGAACGAGAGTTCTATTCGTTACCCGAAGAATACACGTGTAGCATCACGTATAGTTTTCTATAAAAACTTCCAAAAACTTTCATACAAACTCCCTGTATAATTCAGTGGAATAAAGAACTGATTTCCAGTTATAACGATTGTCAGAAAGTAGGCCTACTGTTGGCATCGCAACAACCCACACACCACTAACTGCTCTCCTGTCTTGAACGCAGAACGGTTCGATGAACTTGTGGGTCCTGCCTCACGGCCGTGAGAATCCGTCAGTCTTTGATGTTCAGCCAGGGGAATACAAACAGGCTCTCTGCTTTCACTGTGACGACCCACATTCGATCCTCGTCTAGGTCACGGGCGAATTTGTGTTATACAGGGACATCATTTTATTTTTATTAACATTTCTAATATTAACCTGGCTATACCTTTGGATCTATGATTGAGAACCGGAAACACCGTTTGCTACCCCCTTCCACGACTGGAGTTCAGTGATACTGGCGTAAAATACAAAAAAAAATCACTTTACTAGGTTTAGGAGGGAAAAAAAGTAATTCATCCATTTACGTAAACTAGGAAATATCGCGATTTTAAGTTTGATAATTTTCATTAGTTTTTTGTTTAATCAAAATACAGTACAGTATTAACAATGAGTGTTTTTACTCACGAACTGAGCTGTCCATGCGGACGTATTCATTATGCAGTGTATATTATACTGTCTACAACACATTAGCGTAATATGAATATTTAAACACATTTTTGAAAATGGTGGCCGTTCATTTCGATACAGGCTTCAGTTCTAATGTACATATTATCGCACTATAGAATACTGTACGTAATTCCAATTACCAGGTTCGTACTTCGTATCGGTAACTCATGTTCAAATAATTCTGTACCTCCTCTATAAAAGAGATCTTACGTACTGTAAATTCAGTCTTAACTTCTGCCCGATCGGAAAAGATAAAATTACTCAGACATGCTATCTACTGTCCGTCCAAGTGGTTATGTCGCAGGGTCGTGGAAAGGGAGGAAATCACATGACAGTTAATTACTTAACGAGGCCCTTTTATTTAGTAACATCTTTAGTAAAATCCTTTTATTTAAGTTATTTTAAACAATTGTATGGGTATAATATTACGTAGACGTCCAATTCCTAACGGAAATTAATGTTATCAGAAAAGAGGTAAGACAGCCCAGCCACTAGCCTTTACAGAGAGGCGAACAGAAGCAGGTGGGGGAAACCGGGATGCGACGTAGTCAAATGGACGACAGTACCTGTGCGAAAATGATGCAATATTGAAAACTCTTTCGTCACTGGAAAACGCGAACATATTTTTGGAACGTACTATTTACTATGACCGTAAGGCTACTATGACTGTATATGCGGTCTTGGATCTGTGTGGAGGACTGTTGAACTTCATTTTGATGGGGTGGGAGTGAAGTACATTAAAAAATTCAGGTACAATAAAAATTGAAGTAAAAATAAAATGATGTCCCTGTACAAACAGGTACTGCGATGGGGAAGGTTTCTTGCGGGGTTACTTTATATCGTCTTTCCACTTAAACTCTACAACCACCATCCAATCTTCGCGTTCCCGAGCTAGGTGAACAGAAAAACACGAGTATGACTTGAAAGATAAAAAAGTTGTACACATTGTGTTTAATAAATACAACATAAAAACACTGAAGTATCTGATTCAGGCAATGTTCCCTAAAGATCCCATAGACTTGGTACCAATGTAGGCCTACTAGTTACAAGAATGTTATCAATTACAAAAAAAACTGTACAATCATGACGAGGGAAATCCTTTCGAACCTTGGCAACGACACTGCACTACTGTGGGTCACGAACAACAGAATCACAGAAAAATACAGACTTTGTAGAATGGCGTTAATTCTTTATTTAACGTTCCTTTTAAACTACAGACGCAATTCATAGACGATAAGATGATAATTGTAATTGTAATTCTTTATTTAACGTTCCTCTTAAACTACAGAGGTTATTCATAGACGATAAGATGATAATTGTAATTGTAATTCTTTATTTAACGTTTCCTTTAAACTACAGAGGCTGTTCATAGACGATAAGATGATAATTGTAATTGTAATTCTTTATTTAACGTTTCCTTTAAACTACAGAGGCTGTTCATAGACGATAAGATGATAATTGTAATTGTAATTCTTTATTTAACGTTCTTTTTAAACTACAGAGGCTATTCATAGACGGTAAGATGATAATTGTAATTCTAATTCTTTATTTAACGTTCCTTTTAAACTACAGAGGCTATTCATAGACGATAAGATGATAATTGTAATTCTAATTCTTTATTTAACGTTCCTTTTAAACTACAGAGGCTATTCATAGACGGTAAGATGATAATTGTAATTCTAATTCTTTATTTAACGTTCCTTTTAAACTACAGAGGCTATTCATAGACGATAAGATGATAATTGTAATTCTAATTCTTTATTTAACGTTCCTTTTAAACTACAGAGGCTATTCATAGACGGTAAGATGATAATTGTAATTCTAATTCTTTATTTAACGTTCTTTTTAAACTACAGAGGCTATTCATAGACGGTAAGATGATAATTGTAATTGTAATTCTTTATTTAACGTTCCTTTTAAACTACAGAGGCTATTCATAGACGATAAGATGATAATTGTAATTCTAATTCTTTATTTAACGTTCCTGTTAAACTGCAGAGGCTATTCATAGACGATAAGATGATAATTGTAATTCTAATTCTTTATTTAACGTTCCTTTTAAACTACAGAGGCTATTCATAGACGGTAAGATGATAATTGTAATTCTAATTCTTTATTTAACGTTCCTGTTAAACTACAGAGGCTATTCATAGACGATAAGATGATAATTGTAATTCTAATTCTTTATTTAACGGTCTTTCTAAATTACAGAAGCTATTCATAGACGATAAGATGATAATTGTAATTGTAATTTTTTATTTAAAGTTCCTTTTAAACTACAGAGCTATTCATAGACGATAAGATGATAATTGTAATTGTAATTCTTTATTTAAAGTTCTTTTTAAACTACAGAGGCAATTCATAGACGGTAAGAATATAATTGTAATTCTAATTCTTTATTTAACTGTCCTTCTAAACTACAGAAGCTATTCATGGACGATAAGATGATAATTGTAATTGTAATTCTTTATTTAACGTTTCCTTTAAACTACAGAGGCTGTTCATAGACGATAAGATGATAATTGTAATTGTAATTCTTTATTTAACGTTCCTTTTAAACTACAGAGGCTATTCATAGACGATAAGATGATAATTGTAATTCTAATTCTTTATTTAACGTTCCTTTTAAACTACAGAGGCAATTCATAGACGGTAAGATGATAATTGTACTTCTAATTCTTTATTTAACTGTCCTTCTAAACTACAGAAGCTATTCATGGACGATAAGATGATAATTGTAATTGTAATTCTTTATTTAACGTTCCTTTTAAACTACAGAGGCTATTCATAGACGATAAGATGATAATTGTAATTCTAATTCTTTATTTAACGTTCCTTTTAAACTACAGAGGCTATTCATAGACGATAAGATGATAATTGTAATTCTTTATTTAACGTTCCTGTTAAACTACAGATGCTGTTCATAGACGATAAGATGATAATTGTAATTGTAATTCTTTATTTAATGTTCTTCTTAAACTACAGAGGCTATTCATAGACGATAAGATGATAATTGTAATTCTTTATTTAACGTTCCTGTTAAACTACAGAGGCTGTTCATAGACGATAAGATGATAATTGTAATTGTAATTCTTTATTTAACGTTCCTTTTAAACTACAGAGGCTATTCATAGACGATAAGATGATAATTGTAGTTGTAGTTCTTTATTTAACGATCCTTCTAAACTACAGAGGCTATTCATAGACGTTAAGATGATAATTGTAATTGTAATTCTTTATTTAACGATCCTTCTAAACTACAGAGGCTATTCATAGACGATAAGATGATAATTTTAATTGTAATTATTTATTTAACGATCCTTCTAAACTACAGAGGCTATTCATAGACGATAAGATGATAATTGTAATTCTAATTCTTTATTTAACGTTCCTTTTAAACTACAGAGGCTGTTCATAGACGATAAGATGATAATTGTAATTGTAATTCTTTATTTAACGTTCCTGTTAAACTACAGAGGCTGTTCATAGACGATAAGATGATAATTGTAATTCTAATTCTTTATTTAACGTTCCTGTTAAACTACAGAGGCTGTTCATAGACGATAAGATGATAATTGTAATTGTAATTCTTTATTTAACGTTCCTTTTAAACTACAGAGGCTATTCATAGACGATAAGATGATAATTGTAGTTGTAGTTCTTTATTTAACGATCCTTCTAAACTACAGAGGCTATTCATAGACGTTAAGATGATAATTGTAATTGTAATTCTTTATTTAACGATCCTTCTAAACTACAGAGGCTATTCATAGACGATAAGATGATAATTTTAATTGTAATTATTTATTTAACGTACCTTTTAAACTGAGATTCTATTCATAGATGATAAGTTGAAACTTTCACAGTCGAGTGCCCATATCCTTCCTCTATGAATAACCTCTGTAGTTTAAAAGGAACGTTAAATAAAGAATTACAATTATTACAAATTAAAGAATTACAATTATCATCTTATCGTCTATGAATAGCCTCTGTAGTTTAAAAGGAACGTTAAATAAAGAATTAGAATTACAATTATCATCTTATCGTCTATGAATAGCCTCTGTAGTTTAACAGGAACGTTAAATATAGAATTACAATTACAATTATCATCTTATCGTCTATGAACAGCCTCTGTAGTTTAAAAGGAACGTTAAATAAAGAATTAGAATTACAATTATCATCTTACCGTCTATGAATTGCCTCTGTAGTTTAGAAGGATCGTTAAATAAAGAACTACAACTACAATTATCATCTTATCGTCTATGAATATTCTCTGTAGTTTAAAAGGAACGTTAAATAAAGAATTACAATCACAAATTAAAGAATTACAATTATCATCTTATCGTCTATGAATAGGCATTTCTACTTCTTCCGAGTGGGTCACAACGATGTATGTACGTTACACACGTCCCTCTGAGATACGATGATAAATAATTCTATATCAAAATTATCTGTCAGATAGTTTAGGCGAAATTGCTACACACAGACAGAATTCGAGCCCAAAATCTCTCTTTCGGTACCAAGAATGCAGCGCATGTGCATATCGACGAATATTTCTTAATAAATTTTTGCAGCAAAACAATTTCTCTTTATATTTTATTAGATGACAAGATAAAAGAACAGGGGCGACCAAAGGGTCTAAGGAAATCCGTGTTGAGCTGTGTTCTAAGCACAAGGATGGCCTCTGCAATTAAACTGTACACCCCTGTGTCTCTGCTGTTTGAAGCGTTGCCCGGGAGGCCCGTATCACTTCATCGCCTTTGAAAATCGAAGTAAACCCTCGCTAAATATTATGTACCGAAGTGGCTGGACGCAGAGCGTGTTTGTGAAACAAAACACACGCGGAGATAGCTTCGCCACAACGCCGACAGGCGCGCAACTTTATCCAGTCTCGCTTCTCTCCTGCATAATACTTCTTGTCAGTCCGCGCCCCGTAACAACGAACTGGATTCCATTATTGCGATCTATATTAAAAGACACGTGAAAAACGAGTGTTACGAACTTCATCACCCTACTTTTATTCGTTTTATGACAATCAGTAGGGACCGGATTTTTATGTAATATCAAGGTGTGAAATATGTACATATTTATACAGGGACATCATTTTATTTTTACTTGCATTTTTATTGTACCTGCATTTCTGAATGTACTTCACTCTCACCCCTTCACTAATGTCCTTGCTCCCGTCAGACACACAAACTTACGGCCGCTGTTGCATTCGAAGTCTTCAAGCAGTGAAGTAAACACTGCAGTGTATAGTGTGTTTCATAAATATGATTGCGTTTTCTATAGAAGAAAGGACCTATATTAATAATATCGTACTAAAAAATGATATTCAAGAAACGATAAATTCAATTTCAGAGAATATGCTTCAAAATGTTTTTAATAATATGCGTAAAGAATTGAAACCTGCATTGTAATGAACGGCAACCATTTTCAGCAACTTGTTTAAAAATTCAGATTAGCTTATTTTGAATTGAGGTGGCTAGAAGCAAAGGAATGCTAGTGACATTTGTAATAACATGAGTTAAGTGCATCCAGTGTAAGGAAAAGTATCTAAAATTTTAGTGGCAAAGGGATATTTTAATCGCATCACACATTAAAATTTAAATAAAAATTTCACCGATTTTACGAAAGCTTAAATATTTAAACCCCTTTTTCTCAAAAGTAACTTAAGTGCACTTACAGCCCTTTACTTATGACCCTCTCAATTTAAATGCACTCTCTATATTGTATGATAACATCAATAATTAATATGCTAAATAAAGTAGACATTACATAACGAACATAGCCGCCTGAAAAGTTGAGTTTTTGAAAAAAGAATGTTACTACTCTACTGTGTTTTGATAAATTCCGTAAAAGTGATGATCAAACTGAAAATCGTAATATCGTATTTCCCTACAACATAAATGGATACACTACTTTTCTTTCCTCCTATACATAGTAAAATGATTTGTTTACATATTGCACTAGTAACATCAAACTCCTGTAATGGAAGGGGGCAACAGTGTTTCCGAGTATAGCCAGGTTAATGTTAAAAATGTTGGCAAAAATAAAGTGATGTCCCTGTATAAGAAAAATAAGCTGAATATGTACCAAAATATGTAAAATCATGAAAATATTTAATACAGTGGCGGTTCCTCGGGGGAGGGTAGGGAGGAACGTCCTCCTCACATTTTCTTCTTTTGAAAGTAAATACCAAATGAAATATATGCCTTGAAATTCGAGGAAGATTCGATAATTTTTAAGTTCACAGCTATAAGAAAAACTCGGTTGATCGAGTTTTAAACGACGCTCGCTCATGTGCTGTTGAAAACTGTGAGAAAGATGCGAGATTGTTTGTGTGGAGGAAAGCCAATCCATTCCTCCTTTACTGCAGTTAACACACATAGACAACAGCGCGCTAGCGGCCAGAGAAAGAAGCAGAGTTTTAAAGCAAGTAAATGAACGGATAGGGAGGAGATCCTCCTCTGAATCAGCGCATGGGCGGGAAATAGAAACCGACTGGTCGTGCAGCAAGCTCGCTACCGCTGCCATCTAACGATGCTGCATTCAACCAGACTATAACACATCTAGGAGGAGACACAATAAAAACAGTTTTAACGCAACGCTATGAAAGACACCATGTAAACTTTTTTTTTAAATTATAAATCAAAAATATTATTCATTGCACTTTATAGAGGCTACTATTCATGGTTTGAAACTTTCGTGGATATTTGAAAGTTAAAGTCGGGTTTATGTAAAACAAAGAGGAAGTAGTTCTACGTAGTTGGCCCCTGAAATTCACTTCTATTCATTGTTTACTAGACAGGGCAAGAGCCAAGTTGTCAGGTTTGTACAAAAATATATTTGAAACTGAAAGTAGGTACTCCAAACTACATCATTTTTAACATAAAAAATTAATCGGCCACGGCAGCTTTGAACAATAATGATAGTATGACTTTACAAGAACTGACATTCTTCAAAAGCATGTGATACTGAACTTGTAAAATGTACATGTGGCAACACAGACCACGTGGGTTGGTGCAGTGTTCTTGCTTTCCTCAGATTATTTCCCATTCCCATTTCCAATTTCCGTAAAACGGTTCCGGTTACGAGTTAGAAGCTATAGTCTCTTCCAACACGTGTGATGCTGCAGTGTGCTCGAAAAATGCTACGAGGTTGTGAATTTCCTTGTAATTGTTAATTTGCGCAATTATTCAACATTGAATGGAAGTGAAATCATAATATATTTTGGAAAATTTAGGAAACTCAGTTTCCAAGAACAGATTATTGCTATACAGAAGGGAAGGCCAACCTCAACACTACCTGGTCTTACATGTATGCATGTAGGCTAATTTGTAGCATGTTTCATTCAAGAAGGTGTCATTTAGTGCTGTTAATTTCTTTCCTCCTCTTAAGAAATATGCAGGAGCCGCCACTGATTTAATATCAATATCTGGCAGATATAGGATAGGTAAGACTCTCCAGTTGTGATTTCATAGAGCACCCGACATTTTTTACCGCACACTTGACACATTACTATTTTTCTATCTGTACTGAAAGCTCCGTCCATTGCAATCCATGATTTTATTTTTGTCGTTAGGGTTGAAGATATAGGGACCATTTTAGTTAGTTAAAAGCAGTAGATAAACTAACTTGCACTTTATACTGTAAGTACTAAAGCTAAAGAACTGAGTGAAATGAATGACACAACAGAACTGCAAGCACTGTTTCGCTTTACTGGATTAGGAGAAAATAAGAGGAGATGTGGGACACATGCATTTTAACTGCTCCCTGTAAGAAACGAAGTGCCTACTAAAACCTCAAACTATAGGCATTTGCAAACTGTTGTTTGAAAAGTGACATTCCTGTCTCATTCAGAAGGGTAAGATTATTCCAGCCGAGAATCATACTTTCTAATTGCTCGGAAAACCCCATTTCCGTATAAGTCTACTAAATTTAAAGTAAAGAGGTCAAGCAATAATCTGAAAAGCTATTTATTTTAATCTTTCAACATCTTTCCAGTTTGTTCCTTTACTCCAGCTTCTTTTCAAAATTCGGCTACTTTATTGCGGCTCATATCAGACTTGACACGGGTTTTCCCTGGAAGGATTAGGAAGAGGGTGGGTAAGGTTGCAAATTGCATGGGAACGGCTTGTTAAGACGTGTGCAGAACAATTATAGTTCGAGCAATTTCAAGGGAAAAATTGTTCCGGGGCCGGGTATCGATCCCGGGACCTCTGGTTGAACGTACCAGCGATCTTACCAACTGAGCTACCCGAGAACTCCACCCGACACCGTCTCAACTTTTCCCTTTATATCCACACGACAGGGAGCTTTACCTGCAAGACTAGATTTGCATAATATATCCGTCACTGTGTACGTTAACAGAAAACACAATTTCAAGTCACACAGAGTTTGTGTGCACTCGATGTGGGTCTCTGACGTTTCGTCAGCCCACGCGAGTTGTGTAGATATAAAGGGAAAAGTTGAGACAGTGTCGGGTGGAGTTCCCGGGTAGCTCAGTTGGTAAGAGCGCTGGTACGTTCAACCAGAGGTCCCGGGATCGATACCCGGCTCCGGAACAATTTTTCCATTGAAATTACACAAATCTGCTTTACAGGGAGCTTTACCTGCAAGACTAGATTTGCATAATATATCCGTCACTGTGTACGTTAACAGAAAACACAATTCCAAGTCACACAGAGTTTGTGTGCACTCGATGTGGGTCTCTGGCGTTTCGTCACCCCACGCGAGTCGTGTGGATAAAAAGGGAAAAGTTGAGACGGCGTCGGGTGGAGTTCCCGGGTAGCTCAGTTGGTAAGAGCGCTGGTACGTTTAACCAGAGGTCCCGGGATCGATACCCGGCTCCGGAACAATTTTTCCCTTGAAATTACTCAAATCTGCTTTACAGGGAGCTTTATCTGCAAGACTAGATTTGCATAATTATAGTTCGAGACAAATCTGTGTAATTATTTCAAATTGTAAACTTCCCCAGTACAATTTTTCCCCCCTTTTAGAGAAGTAAAAATGAATAAAAACATCTAAATATGTAGATTTATGTAATACCAAGCTATAATATGTAATGTGGGGTAAATATGTAAAAATATGTAGTATCAAATTTTAATATATTAATGGTAATTACAAGATTCACAAAGATTTCTTATTTATATATGGTTAGGTTGAAAGGAATATAATATATAATTACATAAAAATCCAGTCCCTAACAATCACCTTCTAGTGAAAGATAGTACATTGGGCTGCTAAAAAAATGCCGAGTCGCTATCGATTTGAAATATTATCGTGTTACTAGGACTTCGTTTAGAAAACAATAGAAACAGAGATACACAGAAGGCTTTGCATATAAACTCTATTATTGCTCTGTTATCATTACATCATTGAGCTTGCTCGTATATGTCTTCAATAAACTATAAATAAACTATAAATTTGTATAATAAAATTGATATTCTTTTTGTTAGTACAATATGAAACGTTACTGGCCGTATGTATCGATTGTAACAATGACAGCATCCATGGATAATAACGAAGGCTGTGGAATACCATATAAACTGCAGTTTCACTATTTTTGTGTGCTATTCTTATTAATGTTGTAAAATAAAAGAATATGAATATTTAAAACCAAAACGTGAACATGTTATAAAAGTTGTATTTACATACATATTTTTTAAAAAAACTAATATCACGAAAACAGATTTCCACCTCGCCATGTTTGCTGAAGTCCTCGGAAAACGATACAATTTCGTATCGGCATTTCTTTTGCATCTCAGTGTACAGTTTATACGTTTTTTTATTAACTATTGTTTAAAACACTTACAGTACGTAAATAATAGTACATTATGCAACGAGCCTATAATGGTAGTGATTAAGACGCAAGTATGATTGTTTATGAGACGAGCGCAAGCGAGTTTCATAATTTTCATACGAGCGCCTTAATTACCATTATAGGCAAGTTTCATACGACTTTTTATGCTCGACCATATTTCTAACTTGAAATTATTCATAAGTATTCATGTTTTTCTTATGTGACTGAAGAGCGGAACTGGCCTTGTGCAATATCTCGTAAATTGTGAGATGTGCGCAGACGCGAAAGTATTGATTTTTTCCTAGGAACAGATGTCCACATTGACCTTGATATAATCTAGAGAGTAAACTAAATATTAATATTGATATAACATTGAAATTAAATTAGACATTGAAAAACGAGATGATAAATTGAATTTATTTGAATATTATTTATAATTAACGCTAATTATTATAGTAACAGAACATAACCTTCTGCGACAGTATTGGACTTCCAGCCTCCGTGACTTTTCGCTAATTGTCTTTCGATTGCATATCCGAGAATAATCGATATAACGGTACAAAGCTGACTTGTCATTGGCTCAACACCTGAACTTTAATGAGTAGGTGTACTTTAATGACATGCATTAAAGGACTGCTACCTGGTGTATAATTACTACATTTCGGCATGGTCGAGCATAAAATCATTTAAACGTGTAGGCTTATCAAATTATAAGGTGAAATTTCGTATCTCGCATTACATGCAAAGGCATTATATAGGGCGTAACAGAACTTCACCGACAAACTCGTCCACACCTAACTGAGAAAATGAATGTTGTTATCAAATTAGAAATTTGAGATCTCGTCTTTTTTATAGAACTTTTTAGACCTTTCATTACGTGGAAGTAGAATCGAGATTTCTAATTGCCATATGCTTCTAAAGGTCAACTCAGAAGTTGAGTGGTTTTTTGTACAGGATGATTCACGAGGAAAGGTAAAAAATTTAGGACGTGAATTCTGAAGTCATTCTGAGTGAAAAAGTTCATATGAATATAGGTCCGTTTTCGAACGGTTACGGAGATATGGCTCTTTGATTTCACAAAAACTTCTGAGATTTCATTCTGCTAACTCGCATTTAGAGACAGATAACGGGCAAATTTAAAGTTTATATTCACGTATACATACATACCTAATATTCTAGAAGTCGGGGTCGATGTTTTCGCACATTTTCAAAGGTACCTCCTTCTGCTTCAATGCACTGTTGCGCTCGGGCGTGAATCGCGCTCACCGCTCGGGAGAGTTGCACGTGGCTGTCTTTATGCCGCATCCAAAATAGGGACGATTAGCGCCTCTCTCGTTTCCTCGTTCCTTTGCTGTACCAAGTCTTTCATTCAACCCCATAGACAGTAAATACTCTTCCATATGGTACACTTCTGTTTCGGAAAGCGTCCTTCATATTCAGCGACGACAAGCAAGATACTTCCATCGCACAAACCATAAACATACACAATATCGGCGTATTCTGCAGTCGAAAATTTATAACGCGTCTTGAAAAACACAACTTAACACTTCCGATAACTGTACCTGTATAACTACTGTACTGTAGGTAGCTGACTGAACTGCTGTGAACCGATAAGTGATAGCGTATTTGTTGTGACATTTGTAATGCCCCATCACCAGGTGTGTTTCTCTTCTCTTATCTACATCCCTCACAATGCATGGTTACGTCATTCATCGGTGATCTTGTCTCACGTCAGCAGCATATGGTAACGTCTGATTCACATTGGGGCGAGACGTTTTACCAAAAAAAATACATCTAGCTCCGCCATCGTTCGAGAACGAACCTATGTTCATAAGAACTTTTTCATTCAAAATGGCGTAAGATATCGTATCCTAAATTTAGTACCTTTCCTCGTGAATCACCCTGTATAACTTGTGTTTTTCTAGATGTAGGACAAAGGAATTTTACGTCGCCATAAGAAACTTACGTATGGAAAAAATGGAGAAAAGAAATATCTTAATCAGTAGGCCCTGTTTAGAAACTTTAGCAGGCTTTGACAATTTGTAAAACAAGAGAACATCATTTATGGTTGCTAAGATGCTCCTATCTTCTCCGGCTTAACTACCAATCATCAAGTCTTATTAGTGAATATCGTCACACACAATCTGCTGGCAGACTTGTATTTGTTTACAGAATGTTTCTTCATCTTTATTCATGAACAAAGACATTGTTCGCAGGTAGTGAACTTCTTTCATGGTGAAACCAATTTCACTTCCCCATCCCAAGGAAAACTCAGAATTTTTCCGACTAAAATATTGCTTTAAAAATTCCTGGAATCAATTAGTCCTTTAGAATAACAAGGTGGTTTTCAATCTACCTTTTTATTAAGATTCTTTGTAAAGTAATAGCCTTTTACAAAGCTATATCCACTTCTATAACACAAGCTGTACATCTTTTTTCTCTAACTTCTACAGGATAGTGTAGCATACTGTTTTTACGTTTTTGTCATTTGAAACTCCTAACATCGCAATTTTTTTTTCTTATAAATGTTCATAAAACAAAACATGAGAGATCTGGGCTCTATACCGGGTGTTCCAGAGGTGATCCGCCAATTACGGTACGAGCATTCACTGCTATTTAATCCTATGTTGTGATCTTGCGTCACCTTCAAACACAAGCCATTTTATCTTAAAGTAATTTCCACCTTTTCCAGTGCCATCTCGATATTTCTTCTAAGTAAATTACAGTAACATTTATTATTCACAGTTTAGGCTCACTGGACACGCAGTGGTATCAAAGGATAGAATTAACATGATATTCGTAGAAGAATAACTGATAAGAATTTGTTTTTCAATTGAGAATAATCCTACTGAAGACAGCTGTTCGCTTTCAGAATCAAAATGTCACCCAATCTCATCAGATGTGTTGACGTTGTCGAGGAATTGTAGATTAAAATGTCGTTGAAAAATTTCGAGGGAAAAGTTGTTCCGGCGCCGGGTATCGAACACGGGACCTTTGGTTAAAACGTACCAACGCTCTACCAACTGAGCTACCCGGGAACTATACCAGACACCGATCCAATTGGAACGGGTAGCTCAGTTGGTAGGGCGTTGGTACGTTTAACCAAAGGTCCCGGGTTCGATACCCGGCCCCGGAACAATTTTTCCCCCCAGAATTATTCAAATCAACTTTACAGGGAATTATGCCTGAAAGCTTGATTTGTGTAAAATGTCGTTCTTCATGATATATTTCAGGCGATTCCTTTTCTTTTCTGATTTTAGTGAGATTATGTGATGCCCACTTTTCAAAAAGAATCATCCTCATTTCAAGAGAATTGATTACAATATGATGAGCCCTTTCTTATGAAGTTACAGGAGAATGGAGAAAGTTTCACAACGCAGAACTGCACGCATTGTATTCTTCACCTGTCATAATTAAGACCATTAAATCCAGTCGTTTGAGATGGGCAGGGCATGTAGCACGTATGGGTGAATCCAGAAATGCTTATGAAGTATTAGTTGGGAGGCCGGAAAAGACCTTTTTGGAGGCCGATACTTAGATGGGAGGATAATATTGAAATGGATTTGAGGGAGGTGGGATATGATGGTAGAGACTGGATTAATCTCGCTCAGGATAGGGACCAATGGCGGGCTTATCTGAGGGCGGCAATGAACCTCCGGGTTACTTAAAAGCCATTTGTAATTAAGTATATTATTATTATTTGCTTAGGAAAACATTTTGTGCTAAGAGGGATGAAGTTACAGGAGAATGGAGAAAGTTACACAACACAGAACTGCACGCATTGTATTCTTCACCTGACATAATTAGGAACATTAAATCCAGACTTTTGAGATGGGCAGGGTATGTAGCACGTATGGGCGAATCCAGAAATGCACATAGAGTGTTAGTTGAGAGGCCGGAGGGAAAAAGACCTTTAGGGAGGCCGAGACGTAGATGGGAAGATAATATTAAAATGGATTTCAGGGAGGTGGGATATGATGGTAGAGACTGGATTAATCTTGCTCAGGATAGGGACCGATGACGGGCTTAGGTGAGGGCGGCAATGAACCTCCGGGTTCTTTAAATGCCATTTAGGTAAGTATATTTTTAGCTATTTATGGAAAAATATCTTTTAGAAGGTAAATATCAATATAAATATTAGCCTACTACTCAACATACCAATGAACCAACAAGATTACAACGAAGAGCTAAACACAATCAAATACATAGCACAAGAAAACGGATACAACCCTAACATAATAGACAACATAATACGAAAGACAATACATAATCACAAAAAACATAAGAATACAACACAAACACAAGAACACAAAAAATACATCACACTAACATACGAAAACAAAAACACACACAAAATTGCAACCTCATTCAAGAAATTAAACTACAACATCGCATACAGAACAAATAACACTCTACAAAAACATTTCAACACACAAAAAATACAAACAAACAAATACAACCACACAGGCGTATACAAACTCAAATTCAACACCTGCAACAACTTCTACATAGGACAGACAGGCAGATCATTTCAATTAACGTTACAAAGAATACATCACAGCCATAACAAAATTACAAAACACCTCCATATATGCAGAACACATCACAAATGCTAACCACACCCACAGAGACATCAACACAGACATGGAAATACTACACATCCAACCAAAAAGCCAGAAACTCAACACACTAGAACAATACGAAATATACAGACACACGAAAACACACCCCAACGATATTCTCAACACACAACTCAACTTCAAAACACACACACTCTTTGACTCTACACTATACCACAGGAACACACCCTCACAGGAAACAGAAAGTGGCGCCAAGACCAACAACGACCAGTTCTGAAGATGACCCATAAATAGGTCGAAATATGTAAACGAGGTAAGTTGAAATTTAACACAGGAAAGTCTTACCACACATATTCCGAAATAAATATTAGGTAGGCCATGATGTTTCCATAGCAACAATAGTAATATGCGTTACAAGAGCGGTATGTTGAAGTTTTCATGTTCGAGGAAAAGACTGAAAAAGCGAAATGTAGTTGACCTTTTTTAATTTCCGAGAACATGAAAACAAACATACCGCTCGTGTATCGTACATTATTTTGTGCGAAGATCGTTTATTACATACCTGAAAGAGGAATTTCTAATTAGTTGCAATGAAATCTCCATCTTGGTTTGTGTTCAATGACGGCAACTTTGGAAAACAAATATATCTATCTTCAACATTGTTCCTATAAAGTGTTTTCTGTGTTTAGTAAGTATACTGCAGCAGGCCGTGATATACGTCTGTCTTTTTTTTCCCCCCCAGTCTATGATGAGTCTGGAATCTTGTTGATTTTTTCACGGCTTCCTTAATGTTACTTGCATCACGAATGCAGTAACTTTAGTGATGTTGTAGAGTTTATTTAATTTTTGCAAATATTTAAAAACAATAATTAACAGTGCAATTTAGGTGAAATTGCAGTGGTAAGTTTCCAATTTATAATTATTACTATGTTGAACGTCTCTAAAAATAATATGTTAAAAGCCTAAAGCAGTAAAATGAATATGACGCTTAAGCGGTAAGAAGAGGGAAATTGTTATGTGTGTTAGGTTGGGAATACTGAATGTGGTATTTCACACTTACCGCGTATTGGTTCTGTGCGGAAACCAAGCAAATACGCACGATCTCGCACAAAATTATTTTCTCAGCATTTCAGTATTTTATTTGTTACTGGAAGACCAAGGATATGTGGAAATGATCCTTATTTATGGATAGCGTCACCCCTGATCCTTATTGTGTCATCCATCATTGTCTCGACTTAACGGCATGACTTATTCGTAACAGATGTCGTCACTACTTTTGGTGCGGCCTGTGGCGGTTGATACAGACCTGCTAATGTTTCCGCGTTGAAAGCATCACCACCAAACTTTGATTTCAAGTTTATAATACCCCCCCCCCACCTGCCTCTCGCTCGGAACAAAAATATGGAAGGAGAAGTTTGAGGCGAGTCGAGGATCGATAGCCCGACCAGGTGGTCACGTGACGGCACGCATTTCACATTAATTGACAGAAGATAAAGCGCTTCGCAACTCTATCGCTATTTTCTATACATATTTATATCCAGCGCGCTTGCGATACGAGAGGAGCAAGAAGAAAAAGTCTGCCAGCCAGTCGGGCGAACAGGTGTGGATTCACAAGGATACGAACATATACTAGAACTGAACGAGGTACACATTATGATGATGCGATGGTGTGATTTCTCACAATGGTGACATTGGTGGTTCAATCTATAATTATGTATGGAATTATAGGATGGGGTAGCTTATTTAAATCCCATTTTAATCCACTTTATTTATTACAGAAGAAGATAATTAAAATATGTCTTCATAAACCTATTGATTTTCCATCTCAAAAATTGTTTTTAGACTTTAAGGAGACACGCTACTGAGATTTCTAATCTCCACAATTTTGATTGTAAATTTTTGAAATTTTAAAATCGAATAGATGTTGATGAGTTACATGTGCACAATTATTTTCAAAATTTTATGTTGAAAAATGTACTCGGAAAAAAATAAAATATAAAAAAGTGTTTATAATTTTAGTAAACAAATATCTGGGTCTCATATAAAGACAATTTGTCTCTTAAACTTTTAAATGATGCTAAGACTACCTACAATGAAATGGTGCATGGGTTTGTTCCTAGTCAATACAGTTCATCAGTAAAAAAAAATTAACTTTTAACATTGACCAAAATTGACGAAAACTCAGTAGCGTGTCCCCTTAATGTACTTAACGTAAGACAAATTTATTATATTGTATTAATAAAATTCATACATGAAAATTGAAATAATTTTGAATTGTATTCTCATAGTTATGAAACAAAAGGTATGAATTCTTTAAGATAGTTTGAACCAAAATGCAACACTGCTACAGTATTTAATCATAGTAGTTTTTTTTTATTTCAGTAGGTTATTTTACGACGCTTTATCAACAGCTTAGGTTATTTAGCGTCTGAATGAGATGAAGGTGATAATGCCGGTGAAATGAGTCCGGGGTCCAGCACCGAAAGTTACCCAGCATTTGCTCATCTTGGGTTGAGGGAAAACCCTGGAAAAAACCTCAACCAGGTAACTTGCCCTGACCGGGAATCGAACCCGGGCCACCTGGTTTCGCGGCCAGACGCGCTGACCGTTACTCCACAGGTGTGGACTCATAGTAGTAATTTAGGCCCAAGAATATATAACAAATTTATATTTAAATATCCTAATCTTGTCAATTCTAATAGTTCTAGTATTAAATTTAAAAAGCTATGTATGGATTTTATAAAAATTGAAAAATTGTAAATTTAAATTTATATATTCTAATTGCATAGTAGACATAAGACAAATTGTATTGTATAATTATTAATTTCAATTCAGGAATCCGCCCCTGAGCACGAGTTCTACTCTTTCAGGGGCGAGCTAAAGTTTTTCTGTATATATTATATCTTATGCTACAATTATTAGCAAAATAAATAAATATCGCTAACACTGGTTTATGAATATGAAAAACGTTATTTCGCTGATCATCCACCGGAAGCCCTCTCTAAGAATGTCTATAAATACGGCCCACATAGTCTTGTGGATGTAGTGGCCATGGCGTTGTGTCTTATGGTGGTCATGGTGATTATGTTGATTAAGTAGTTATAATGTCGGAGTTGTGGTTACATGGTTTGATGCTTATGGTGGTCATGGGGGCTATGGTTATGGTGTTGGTTATGGTGAGTTATGGTGTCGGAGATGGTGACCATGATGTTGATTATTATGATATCCATGTTAGTTATTATGGCCATGGTGTTGGTTACGCAAAACTGGCTTTCAGGTAGTAGGCCTAGCTCCCTGTAAAGCAGGTTTGAATAATTTCAAGGAAAAATTGTTCTGGGGCCGGGTATCGATCCCGGGACCCTTCGCTTAGCGTACGAATGCTCTCCCGACTGAGCTACCCCAGGAATTATACACGACACCGTCACAATTTTTCCTGGGGTAGCTCTGTCGGGAGAGCATTTGTGCGCTAAGCGAAGGGTCCCGGGATCGATACCCGGCCCCGGAACAACTTTTCCTTGAAATTATTCATGGTGTTGGTTGTTATGTTGGTCATACTGATGTTGATTATGTTGATCATAGTGATGGCTGTGATGAAGATAGCAGGTGATATAAATAATGGTTTTTATTGTTACTATTCTTCTAAATAATCAACCAATAATTTCTCCTTGTTTCATTATTTCTGCTAGGTCCAGCTTCAGAAAATATTTAACTAACTTTATTTCCTTAGAATCTGTTATCAATTTTTACTTTTCTCGCCCCTCACAGACTCGTTCTTGTTTTGTTTTCTTCTCCTTATGTCTCCTCATCCTCCACATCATATCCACTTTCCAATCCTCCGCTCTATTCACTTACTGTGCATTGCCTTCATCCGTACAATTTATCGTGCACTCAAAGGTAACAAGATGGAAGTGATGGGTTTAAAACAAATAGCCAGTGACCAGTTTCCTGAAACTTTTATCTATAAACTGGAAAAAAAAAAGACTACAACATTCTGGATTAGAACTGGCAGCTTCGTGTCGCATGGCAACGTGGTTCATGCATGTCAACCTGGCCTCTGTATGAAGCAAGCAGGAAGGCTATCCCTGCACATTCTACTGTTTCAACCAGACAGCTGGCTTACTATATCCCTGCTCAAAGAATTCCTTGGGATTTGGCACACAAGGAGCTGCGAGTCTTAAAGCTGGCCAGCGTGAATACGACCAAGGCCTGCTGTGTACCGGAGGGGTTCAACTGTTATGACGGAAGTGTTTTGTTCATTCATTTTATTTTATTCCATAGATCTTACGTGAGCAATGAAGTTTTAAGATGTGGAACAAGTCAAAATTTTACAATATTACAATTACAATTTTTACAAATTTTTACAGTTTTACAATTTAGTAATTTTCTACAATTTTTACAATTTTGTGCAATTCTTTACAATATTTTGGCGAGATGTAGTGATAAATTTGTTGTAATTTTGTTATGGCTGTGATGTGCTCCACATATGCAGAACACATCACAAAATATGCTAACCACACATACAGAGACATCAACACAGACATAGAAATTCTACACATCCAATCAAAAAGCCAGAAACTAAACACACTAGAATAATACGAAATATACAGACACAAAAACACATCCAAATGAAATTCTCAATACACAACTCAATTTCGGAACACACACACTCTTTGACTCCACATTACACTACACAAACACACCCCCAAAGGAAACAAAAGAAAAGGCGCCAAGACCAGCAACAACTAGTTCTGAGGATGGCCAATAGCAAGCCGAAACGTAAAATTTAACACGTGAAAGACATATACCCATGTTTTCCAAAGTGATATAGGCCTAGTGTTTATTTTTTTTTATTTTAGTAGGTTATTTTACGACGCTTTACCAACATCTGAGGTTATTTAGCGTCTGAATGAGATGAAGGTGATAATGCCGGTGAAATGAGTCCGGGGTCCAACACCGAAAGTTACCCAGCATTTGCTCATACTGGGTTGAGGGAAAACCCCGGAAAAAAACCTCAATCAGGTAACTTGCCCCTACCGGGATTCGAACCCGGGCCACCTGGTTTCGCGGCCAGAAGCGCTGCCGTTACTCCACAGGTGTCGTATCAAGATGTATACTTACTTACTAACTTACTTACTTACTTACTTACTGGCGTTTAAGGAACCCGGAGGTTCATTGCCGCCCTCACATAAGCCCGCCATTGGTCCCTATCCTCAGCAAGATTAATCCATTCTCTATCGTCATATCCCACCTCCCTCAAATCAATTTTAATATTATCTTCCCATATACGTCTCAGCCTCCCTAAAGCTCTTTTTCCCTCCGGCCTCCCAACTAACACTCTATATGCATTTCTGGATGTATAATTATTGGTTTTTATGTCGGTTCCACTTCCCCCCCCCCAGATAGAGTATAAATCCCACCGGAAAAAGGTCAGAATTTAACACTACGTAAGAACGATACTGTATCGAACCCGGTATCTCGTGAGCAGCGATGTTTCAGCTGATAGTGAACGAAGCTTAGTGCTGGGGTTGGCACTACTGCAGCTCGTGCTACAATTGATCTCGACAAAGATATTTGTAACAGTCGGCAGGCGGCACAGATAATCATCTTTGTCAGGTGAACATGAATGGAGGTGCAGAATGAGCTCTGAAGCCAGGCGCTGGGGGAGGGGCGAAGCTCCCGTCCGCAAGCATGTTATGAACAAACACCACTCATGCAGAAAACTGAACGTGCGCGGTTCAGGCGATATCGACAGCCAGATCGCAGGTTGGGATTCTGGTGTAGGAAAGAACATGGAGCGTGTTTCGGTAGAATACTGGGGTTCTCTCTCTGCTACTTCAATATAGCTGAATTAAGATAACATTGTCATGTCTAGAATGTGCAGAAAATATACATTATTCTGCAGGCGTGCACAATCGAAAGTAAAAACAAAGGAGAAAGTGCCCATCGAAACTTTAATGAAGACTGGGATACAGTTACTAACAAGTAAACATATATATATATATATATATATATATATATATATATATATATAATTGAACTGGTAATGGAAATTACGGGAAAACGGCTGAACGGATTTTAATGAATGACCCGTCATTTTGAAGCTTAGCATCCAAGGATTTTCAGAAAAATAGTAACTTTCAGTGAAGCGTTAGTTTTCCTACATAATTTTCCCATTTTCCAAAATCCATCTTTCGTCAGTTTTGAGAACTAGCTAATTGCATTTCAGAATAAAACATAACACACACTACAGTAAACAATAGGCTGTTACACGAAGGCCATGACCTGCAGGATTGCTGACATATTTAGAGCTCAAATTCAATTGGTTATTAAAAACTTCAAGACTTTTTAAAAATAATTTACAGGTTCGATTCTGTGGTGTGTAATTTTCTGAGTACAGCTGTGTATTGGATATTAAAATCTACAAAACTTGAGGTGGTTTGATGACATTATTACCATTAGAAACGAAATATTATTATAGTTAATGCCATGATGTGACTATTTTTCATTAATTAGCCTATACATATTAATGCTATATTGGTGATATAAAAGTGAAACGTTTTGGGGTTATATAAGTAGATGTAGAGAATATCTTAAATTAGATCTTCATTTCTATAATTTACTGAGTGGCGGTTAAAATATATATAACTACAAAACTTGCGTAAGATAATAATATTGTTATTAAAAATAAAATATTTTTATAGTTTTTAATCACGTGGGGTTGGGACTTTTTCATATACTTAATGGCGGTGTGGTGTAGATATTGATATGTGTCATTGCCTTCAGTATTGGCTCGAGAGAGCGCAAAAATTACAGTTCCTAAGGAAAGACCAAAAGGTATTACTTACTGATAAAATAAGAGGCCTACAAAATTTTGTAGTCTCCCGATCATTTCAGCAAGATCTCTACATGCAGTAACTATACCAAGATGCTATGTCTATTGTTCGAAAGCATAGCAAACTTGACTTTTTTTTTAACTTTCACCTACAATCCACAATGACCTGAATTAGCTATTGCTTTATTCCAACATGAAAAACCCACTGATCGTCCTGACATTGTTACTTGCGTTTTCGGGTTGAAACTCAAAAACTGAAGGTGGGTAGGTTCAAGAAAAAATATTTGGCTTAAAAAACATTCAGAAGAAGAATGTTTCATTATTATGGAAGAAAATAACTTTCAAAATGTCTGGTATTCTTCAATCTGAAAAAAATTTATTTGAACGTCTAATGAACTTAGTATGCAGCATTTGCTCCACAAGACACTAGTCTATAATTTGAACTGGTAATGGAAATTACGGGAAAACGGCTGAACGGATTTTAATAAATGACCCCTCATTTTGAAGCTTGGAACCCAAAGTTTTTTAGAAAAATAGTAGTTTTCAGTGAAAGGTCAATTTTTAAACATAATTTTCATATTTTCCAAAACTCATCAGTCGTCAGTTTTGAGAACTGGTTAATTGCATTTCAGAATAAAACAAAAGACATACTACAGTAAACAATATTACACGAAGGCCATGATCTGCAAGAATGCTGACATATTTAGAGCTCAAATTCAATTGGTTATTAAAAACTTAACTTACTAAAAATAATTTACAGGTTCGATTCTGTGGTGTGTAATTTTCTGGGTACAGCTGTGTATTGGATATTAAAAAGTACAAAACTTGAGGTGGTTTGATGACATTATTACCATTAGAAATAAAATATTATTGTAGTTAATGCCACGATGTGACTATTTTTCATTAGTTATACATATTAATGCTATATTGATGATATGAAAGTGAAATGTTTTGGGGTTATATAAGTAGATGTAGAGAATAACTTAAATTAGATTTTGATTTCTATATTTTACTGAGTGGCGGCTATATAGTATATGTTACTGAAAGCTATAAAACTTACGTAAGATAATAATATTATTAAAAATCAAATATTTTCATAGATATTAATCAAGAGGGGTTGGGTCTTTTTCATATATTTAATGGCGGTGTGGTGTAGATATTTATATGCGTGGTTCTCTTCAGTATTGGCTCGAGAGAGAGAGAGTATCTTTCATTATTACGGAAGCAAATAACTTTCAGAATGTCTGGTATTCGTCATTGAAAATAAATCTGAAAAATATTTATTTGAACGTCTAATGAACTTAGTTTGCAGCATTTGCTGCAAAAGCCACTAGTTTCTTGTAAAACTCGTTAATATGGGAAAATAATGTTATTATAGTGTAAAATAAGTTCCCACTTTCAAATGGCTATAATTTTCGCAAATTTTTATAGTTTCTGCAAATATAAAAACACCAATTTCTTTGCAAAAAAAATGAGTGTTTGTAATCATAACAAAAACAAAGGAAAACGTTAAATATGACCACTATTGTATTCAATCATTAATTCATAGTTTTTTACCCAAGGGCAGGTTTTTCACTGCAAACCCAACATTCTCCAATCTTCCCTATCTTCTGTCTTCATCTTAGCCTTCGCATACAATCTATATCTTGAGGGGACACTTAAAACGACAATTTTTTATTTAATCATTTTTTCAACCAAATTTTGAAAGCATGTCTACTATGTAAAGGACTAACAGAAGCCAAATTTTGAACTCCCAAATGTTTTTGTGTTTTGATTTTTTATTTATTTTCTATATATTTCTTCTTTAGAAATATTTTCGAACCCAACTTTTTTGTAGAACATCTTTCTTTTTTTTTGGTTACATTCATAAGACATAGAGAAACATTTCTATGCATTCATTTTATGAAATATCTCATTTATGCACTTTCAAAAATGTTTCCAACTTTTGAAATGTTATTTTTTCTGTAATCCATTAAAAAATATTAATAAAATAAACTAGGAGCATTTCTCACAAAATAAATGCATGGAAACATACAGCTACCTTATAAATACTTGCAGTAAAAATTTCATCCAAATTGACTAATATTCGGAATAAAAAGTTGATGTTGAATTGAGGAAAAAAAAATAAAGGAAAAATGGATTTGAACGTGAAATGAATATTTATGTAACACATACCTATGAAAATTCTATTCCGCTACATTCATCTAGTAACTTCAGGGAGCCAACTTTAGAACAGAAACTTACTAGATTTGTAATCAGAAATTTGTAAAAAGAATTCCTTAATAAAAAAATTATTTTGAAAGCACTTCTTCCTTAATTAAAAAATTTTAAACGTATTTGTAATCAGAATTGAACTAAATCCGTTTGGGATATGAAAATATACCATCTAAAGGAGTGAAATAAACCAAAAAATATTTTGGAAAATTTTCATGATTTTCAGTGGAGTGTCCCCTTAATGTTGTCTACCATCTGATATCTTCTTCTGCCCCGAACTTTTCTCCCGTTCACCATTCCTTCCAGTGCAACCTTCAATAGGCAGTTTCTTCTCAGCCAATTTCTTTTCCTCTTCCTGATCAGTTTCAGCATTATTCTTTCTTCACCCACTCTTCGTTTCTTAATTCTGTCTGTCCATTTCACACTCTCCATTCTTCTTCACAACCACATTTCAAATGCTTCTAGTCGCTTCTCTTCACTTCATCGTAATGTCCATGTTTCTGCTCCATACACTGCCACACTCCACACAAAGCACTTCACTAGTCTCTTCCTTAGTTGTGCAATAAGAAACAGTCGTTCTACTAGTTTCCTCAAATCTGTTCGCCACCTTCCGAAACGATTTTACACAGCAGAATCCATTTCTCAGCCCATTAACCTCAGAAATCTTCTCAATGCATTAGGATATTGTCTATTGCATTCGTGATAGCACTGAAGGAGTCTAATATGAAATCGTAAAGGAAAAAACCATTGTAAACATTATTGGTGTCTGTATTCTTAAATACAATAAGCGTGACACAGTTACCATAGCAACGAAATGCATATCGAAAAAAAAAAACACAATCTCTCTTAAGCGTAATGGAATAGAAATCGCTGTATACAGACATAATTCACAACTACATTGTTGTTAGAGTGAAAAATAACAATTTGAATTATATTGAAACACATGATGTTAAACGAAGTAACGTCAAGGAGATGCGAATTAGTCCTGGTCCATATGTATGATGCCTGAAAATAGCTATTGAGCCTTTGAGTGCTGCAATTGTTAGATCTCTTAAAATACTTTTATGCAGGCCAAAAGATTTACAGAAGTCGACTAGGAACCGGGGTATGGTCCCACGGGCTCCTATCATTAGTCCCGTAATGACGATGGATTCCAAATGGTATTTGTCCTTATAAAAACTGATGGAAGGTTCATATATATTCCTTTTTTCCTCGTGTACTTCTTCTGGCTGGTGTTCGTGCGATTCGAATCTCACAGTAGGGTCTATGATGTAACCTTCAAGAGAGGGAGGTTTAAATGCAATTATGTCGATTCTTCGATTACTGCCCTCACTGGATATGCCGTGTACTTCTTCATATACTGAATAACCTTTGTTCCTTAAGGCAGTTCCTATTATAGATCTTACTGTATGATGCCGCGTATTTCGTAGAAGTTAACCGTGTGGACAGGCCCCCAGGACATGGGCAAGGGTTTCAACCTCCCTGTCGCAACGTCGACAGAGGTTACTGCCCGAAGACCTGACAGGTACTCTTCGCACAGCTGATTCGTTAGCTTTCATCTTGATCGCTTCCCTCCACTCACTACAGGAAAGACCCTTGTGAATCCGTATCCACTTATTGGCCGGGGTATATTGTTTACGACAATTACGACATCAGAATTGTTTTTTCTAATGAAAAGTATAAAGAAGTGTAATAAAAAATATTTCAAACATAGATACACAACTTCGAACATAGTGAGAGATGTTTACTTTACAGAAGTGCTTCACCAAAATTAATTACAGCTCATGGCTGCTTTGTATATTTTAAGGGGAGGAGGAATTCACGGCTCCGAAGATATCCACAGGTGGTTTCACTTGTTGTGGGAGAGGCCGCCCTCCACACAACCTCCGTGTTTGACGTCACGCAGCAGATGTTTCCCCGCGTCATCAACAAGTTGGCCTTTGATGATACCGCAGATAAAGTGATTTTCTTTTCCGTACAAAGACACATTACCTCGATATCACCATATTGCAGTATTAGCTGAAACGTGGGCTAGGGTTTCTTCACTTCATCTCTTTTCCATAAACAGAATTAATACAAAACGTGAACACACATCTGTGTGCTTCCCATACAATAGATGTGAGCGAGTGGTTGTCACAAAGACCTCTGGGATATTTCTCAGAAATCCAGCTCGGAAACCCAATCGATTTAAAGGTCATATCTGACATGCTCATCCCTGTTTCCACCAACCACACCCAAGATAAGTTAACTATTTTCGAAGACTTTATTTCCATTTTCATGACCTCTGACACTCATCAAATCTGTGCTCAAATTTTATCAGATTTCAATTGGTTTTAGAAACGCGTTATTTGAAGCAAGTGCCTTCTTCTATAGCAGTGATGTCAAAGCAAGCGCATTTTTCTGACCTTGACGTCGTGCGCGGGCAGCAAGCGCTAAGTATGGAAAGAGGAAGGGTTGTGTATATGAATAAGCAACCTGTTGGATTAAGAAAACAATGGTGCACAAACTTCAAACGGAACGTGAAATTTTATGTCGTTATTTTTATATGGCTTCTTTCTGTTTAATATTATCTATATTGTCTGTAAAACAAAAGTACTGACACTGATTTCTTAATATTGCACTTGTGTTTTAAATCTTAATAACATAATAGAGAGTTAAGAAGGAATATTCACTTAAATTCCATAGTAGTACAATATTATACTGTATTAAGTGGATGAAACACATCATTCATAAAGAAAGTGATATTCTAAAGAAAGAGATTGAGTATGGCATGATAAGTTGGAATTTATATTGATGGTATCTTTAGCCTTACAAAAGTAATCAATAAACTAATCAAAATAATATTACAGTACAAAGCAAAGTTACCTAGATGCTGTATATGTTTTAAGTGTAACCAATATTACATAACAGAACTCTTATCGCATTATGCTTTTAAGGTGATATTGGTGAGCAACTTCCTATCATCAGAATATTAAATTATTTTCTCGAAATCTGCTGAAGCTATAGAGCTGACATTTTTACAACACATGGGCACGTAACTTTTGCTTATGATGTAACAGTAGTTGCTTTGTTAATTCATTTCCTTACAAACAATTTCCATGCGAATATTTTCAAAATTTTCAATACACTATCTTCAGTAATACGTATATACAGTATATTAGATTTACGAAAACATTCTGTAAGGCTACTAAATAAATAGCCCTATACCTGAAAATTTCACTTTTCTATACCTAAATTTGAGAAAATATTTCTTTTGAATAAAAAATCAAACTTGTGAAAAATGAGCATTAAAATTAAAACTTACATTCTTATAATGCACTTATACTTCTCAGGCAAATCTAAAAATTATCATGGATAGGCCTACTGTTTTAATAAGTTCTCTTCCCTTTATCCATTGAATCAGTGCTGGCCATCCCTGAATATAGCTCGACCAAGCGGCATAAACCACCTCTTTCGTCTGTCTCTTTCCTTTCCGCTGTAAAGCGCTCAGAGTCTCCTGGGCTCTAAAGCGCGCGCTTGCTCCTGTGGGCATCAATTCACATGCCTGCTCTATAGTCCGGACCAGCATACTTGATACCCTAAGGGTGAAACCTAACCATTTTCACCTCATTACTACATATGCTGGTGGATTATAGTGATTTTCTTGTTTGCAGGTTTGAATTTCTTTTGCCAACTTCGTTTCGAATTTTGGTACTAAGAAATACTACAACTGGTAGTGATTTTATAACTGTTATGTTGGCAGCAGTGACGCAATTGTCGGTAGAGCAAATTCTGAAATTTCAAATTGTTCTAGACTTCTGAGTCGGTTAGTAGACGCTAGTGAAATTTTAACATACTAATAATTAATTAAAATCAGTATGAATATTAATACATAGCAGTTACTTTATGTGTTGTGGTTACAATTCAAAATTATGTTCAGATAAGTGTAAATAAATATAACATACTTGATGTGGTACATGCCCTTGGGTGATGGGTAGAAATACCATTTCACATTTTAATCAATTTCTTTCGTGTTTGGACTTTATGTCAAAGAAAGGAAATAGCATGGCAGCGACATCTCCGAGAAAGAAAGCGTGTGTCATTCAGAGTAGGCTATGCTTCACGAATCTGTAGGTCATATGTGTAATGAACTGAAGAAACAAAATAATGAAGAAGGAATTATGCTCACGGAGAAAGCTAGAAAAGCAAAATTATTAGGAGCATGTATTCTTAAGCTTACATTTCAAAGTGGCATTATGTTTTCGGAGTTAATACTAACTATTTCACGTGATAAAACAAAATATATTTTTAGGTTAGGTCTCGTGAATCGTAAACTGTTTAGTCAAAGCAATGAATTTCATGTTGTCAGTCAAAATACATTTTAATATTAGATCATATTAATCTACTAACTACTAACATAATGTGCGAGAGGTTCAGGAGGACCTACTTTTCGCAAATTATTAAATCATTTAGAAAAAACCTCCCAACATAAAGATGAGATGTAGTAATTATTATTATTATTATTATTATTATTATTATTATTATTATTATTATTATTATTATTATTAGGGTGTTTGAGAATAAGGTGCTTTGGAAAATATTTGGGGCTAAGAGGGATGAAGTTACAGGAGAATGGAGAAAGTTACACAACACAGAACTGCACGCATTGTATTCTTTACCTGACATAATTAGGAACATTAAATCCAGACGTTTGAGATGGGCAGGGCATGTAGCACGTATGGGCGAATCCAGAAATGGATATAGAGTGTTAGTTGGGAGGCCGGAAGGAAAAATACCTTTAGGGAGGCCGAGACGTAGATGGGAAGATAATATTAAAATGGATTTGAGGGAGGTGGGATATGATGATAGAGACTGGATTAATCTTGCTCAGGATAGGGACCAATGGCGGGCTTATGTGAGGGCGGCAATGAACCTCCGGGTTCCTTAAAACCCAGTAAGTATTATTATTATTATTATTATTATTATTATTAATATTATTATTATTATAGCAGGCCTACAGGACATTGTTATTTTACCCTCTTTGATGATATCTGATATTATTTGGCAACACTGAAGAGACTGTCAAATTAGCCTTTTAGGAACTGCTCTTACCTAAACCATACTATACACATCGTTTTCTATTTCTGTATTATAGATACATTCTTGAACTCGTCTTAATGTGTGTTATCAATGTAATATGATTAAGGTATGTAGTGCTATTTGAAAAATTGATGACGTCACGTGTATGTTCTACCATAATGTAGTTACATGCATCAAATCTTCATAGTCATGTTAGCCCCTCGTTCTAACATAACGCTCAAAAGCAAAAATTCCAATACTTATCCAAACAAAAAAGTTATAATAGGTGCACATGATAAATGGGACACCCTGTATATTAAATTAGAAACTTGAATATATAATTTCATAGTAATATAATTATGTTACCTACTTCTTTTTATTAATTATGTATTTATTTTATTATCCGCGAAATAGTCGCGAGTTCTGAACTCATGGGTATTTCTTTCGCGCTAAGCGTTCGTGGTTACCGACAAGAGAACGTTCCTGTGATAATACCTGTAACAACCTCTTCACCCTCACATGACGCAGGTAGGCCTTGTGGTAATGCATGATGTTTTGCGTTGTGAAGCAGGCTGTATCTTCTCCGATAGCGAGTGTCTGCCCTGGAGGAGTGCGCATGGAATGATACCAATTTATTAAAAAGCGCATTTTTTTTTTTCTGAATCACAATACAACAAAATGATTATTTACTCAAATAAAACCCCATGCTATTAGCTTCCCTCAAGGCGTAAAATACACAATTTTCCATAATTTTCAGTCCAATCTTTTTCGCATCTCTCTCTCTCACTGCTACTTTCTCTGTCCTATTCTACCTTTTTCCATCAATCTCTTTAATTCCTCATTCCTTGCTTCATTTCTCTCTTCATCCCTTTTTTTTATTTTTCCAGCTTCTCTCTCATTCATATCTTTCTTTTTGACGCGCCTCATTCTTTACGTATTTCTTTCTTTTTCTCTGATATTCTTATTCAATTACTTCCCTTTCTCTCCTTTTCCACCTATCTTTTCTCTCTTTTCGTGAATTTCTCGTCTTCTTTCACCTTATTTAACTCTTTATTGTCCTTCCTTTAAGTCTCCATATGTTATTTATTTTACTCTTCTTTCAATTCGTTGACTTTACCATCCGGTCAAGCTTCATTTGTTTCTCTCTTCATTTATCTCTTCTTTTGTTTCTTTTCCTTTTTTCTTCCTTTGTGTCTAAAATGTTCATTTCTCTTTTTAACGCATAACACCTACATTCCGCCAAATTAATAGAAAAAATGATATGATTTGTTGGAACGGTTCTTTGCACTGGTGTCTTGTCCTGTTGTTATTTTATAGGTTTTCAATAGCATAAAAATTGCTTACGCTTCTACGGTAGGCATGAACACAAAAACGATTTAAGGGGTTAGATACAGCATAAAGGAGTAAAATTTTGGAAATATTCAACATTCTTTTCCTTCTTTACTGTATCTTGTACAATAATGAAAATTAGTATGTGTAAAACATTGTCCTTCTGCTATATGATAAACATATTTTTACGATCTAAAAATATCTATCTATCTATCTATCTATCTATCTATCTATCTATCTATCTATCTATCTATCTATCTATCTATCTATCTATCTATCTATCTATCTATCTACCTATCTACCTACCTATATATCTATCTATTTATAGTGTTCTGTCCAATGACAATCTGTCACTACCATCCCAGCTTTCTCCAATCTCTCCTATTTTCTGCCTTCCTCTTAGTCTCCTCATATGATCCATATTTCTTAATGTCGTCTATCATCTGATATCTTCTTCTGCCCCGAACTCTTCTCCCGTTCACCATTCCTTGCAGTGCATCCTTCAGTAGGCAGTTTCTTCTCAGCCAGTGACCCAACCAATTCCTTTCTTTCTTCCTGATCAGTTTCAGCATCATTCTTTCTTCATCCACTCTTTCCAACACAGCTTCATTTCTTATTCTGTCTGTCCACTTCACACGCTCCATTCTTCTACACATCCACATTTAAAAAGGTATTTACACAATGTAAATAAATTTTTAAATTTGAAACATATGTGTAGCATGCCGACATTCACATGTCTTTTTTATATCGCCATCACTCAGTTCAACGATATTTGTTTAATTTTACAGTTTGATACCGTTCGTTGAGTCGATGTTATATTACAGGAACCGATAGAATAATAATCTCCCCGATTAGAAACATAAATAACAAGAACAACATACATCCTATTCAAAATATTATTTTACCATCTTATAGGAGAATGTTTGCCAATCTGACATCACTTTGTTTTAAAGATAATATCATACACAGGGGCGGATGCAAGGGGGGGGGATTAAGGGATATATCCCCTCCCGAAATTTTGAGAAAAATACTAAACAAGAAACAAAAATAATATTAATTTTAATTCGTGAATTTACATAGGAATTAGAGAGTTTTCCACGTAAATTCTGTTTGCTAAAATGTTAAATTCCAAGAACTGCAGGAAGACAAACACAGCATTCTTACTTCAAGACAGAGAGTCATGAAGAGTATTTTAGGCTTTCAATTTTCCTTCTCTTCTTAGACTATTTCATTAGTTAGCTCAAGGACAGGTTTTTAAATCTTAAGGGAATCCTACAAACTTTGCTGCCTAAAAACATAGTGCGAGCATCAGATGAAGATTTAGAAACTGCTGTTGAGGCTGTAGCAAATCAGTGGCCCAATGATGTTGATGCATCACCAGAGTCTTTCTTCAATGAATCGAAAATGTGGAGAAGAAATTTAGTTGAACAGAAAAATCTTCACCAAATACCTACTGATTTTATATCATCTTTGAACAGGTGCAATGAAATTATTTTTCCCTGCACTCGCAAGGTGCTGAAACTTTTCTGCACATTGCCTGTAACTACAGCAACACCAGAACGGTCGTTCTCAACTTTGCGGTACTTGAAAACTTACTTGAGGAGCAGACAGATTAAATGGACTGGCCTTGATGTATATACATAAAAATGTAGAAGTAAAAGCTCATGAAGTACTGGATGAAATGTCTGAGAAGCCTCGTCGTCTTCTTCTGTAAATGTCATTCTGTTATTGTTTTTGTATTGCAGTCATTGTAAATGTTGAAATTAAAAAATTATGGTTTGTTTAACAACGCTCGCAATTGCCGAGGTTATATCAGCGTCGCTGGTGTGCCGGAATTATTTCCTCAGGACTTCTTTTACATGCCAGTAAATCGACTGATATGAGACCATCGAGCTGGGTTGGGGTAGAACCCGCAACTTCGAGCACAGAAGGCTATACCGACTACGCTACTCAGGCCAACTTGTAAATGTTTGTGACTCGGAAACAAATTGTGAGCACAGTCTACTATATACAGTCGCGAAGCTCAATATGTAGTAAAAATGCAAACATGGGTAGTTGCCCACCACTAGGATCCCTACTATCGCCTTATCATCGCAGATCTCTCTCCTAGCAGACGACAAAATATGTTACACTTTCGTTGTCGTGTTCTTTTGGAAAAATTAACACCTTCCTTCCATTATTGAAATACTGGGTGTTCATTTCAAAGTGTGTCATGACGTCACTGTTGTTGGGTCACCGATTTGAAGCGAGTTTCAGCTTATATGTTAGAGAAGTTGCCTATTATTTAAGGCGTTCTTTAATCTGAACTTGAGAACGTGTACGGTATAACTTGAACGTCGTAGCAACAGATGGCGGTCTGTACGGTCTGTGTGCTACCATAACCTCTTTCGAACTGTTTTGCGCCGGCAAGTCGTACGCAGGGTATTTGTTATCATCGGTTGCGTACGGTAACATTCCACAACACAAATCAAATGCTCCGTGTCCATGTTGGTCGTCGAAGTTAATGTCAACAAATACGTAAGTAATCGTCTTAACCCTCTCCCCATATCCCGACAGTACGTATTTCCAAACAGTTCACATTCCTGCCACTACCGGTGTTACCGTACGTATCGGTACGTACTCTTCAGAATGAACGCCGTACTTGCTAGGCAACTTCTCTGCCTCTTAGGTTATACACCTCTGCGGAAGTGTAGGAAGATGGAATTCTCTAGGCTCATCAGCTAGCCACATGACGGCATACAGCGAGCCATGACACATTTTGAACTGAACACCCAGTATTAAATGCATAAAGTTAATTTATTATTTTAATGAAGTATATTAAATTCCACCATAAACTCGAAGATACCTGCAAGAAATAAGTTAATATAATTTTTGTTTGTGCAAAACGAATTGAAATTTGCTATAATAGCTTCACTCATTCAAGATTATAGCGATAATTAACTATGAAACCAATAAATATTAATTTGCATTTCTCTTTACAACAATAATAATGGAAATATGAATTAATGGAGTAACTTACGTGTACCGGTACTTGTAGTGTAGGCTTACGTAGTTAACAAAGTGGGATGAGGTTAAGCAATAATAATCACACCAGAATTGGAAATGAAACGTGATCAATAAATTTATTGTAACAGACTTTTTCTACGTCTCTAGTAAAGTAACAAATAAAAATAACAACAAAATTAACAGCTGTAATTAAAAACATATCCTTTGAAAAAAAAAGTAGGCCTAAGCAGTAATAATCCCACCAGAATTGAAAATAAAACGTGATCAATAAATTTCATTAAAACAAACTTAATTTTTCTACGTCTCTAGTAAAATATTATTATTCCAATTGTTATATTTTAGCCATTAACATTTTCATTACGACCAATAACGAACATTTCACAAGCATCAATGTGAAACACGCAACGAGCTAGCACTCGATGGAAATACGACACAGTCCAAAGTCGACCGTGGACAGTCTATTGTTTCTAGTTGCTAACCGCTTGGAGCGCTTTATCACGAGATTTGCAAAAAATCATCTCAAGCTTCGCGACTGTATATAGTAGACTGTGTTGTGAGTATATAAACTTATTTCTCATTACTCCATATTTACTATCTCCTCAAATCCCTCCCCGAAAAAAAAATCCTGCGTCCGCCCCTGATCATACAAATGCTTGCCCTCACAAGCTATATACTCCTCAGTGACAGAGTCCTTCTTCCTCAAAGAGCAGGGCTGTATTATTAAAAATTGTGCAACAGTAACAGGCTCGCTGTGGAGAGATCGCTGGTGCATTTCTCGAGGATTTTCTGGGGACCAACATGAAATGTTTCGTTTCCTGATGCAGCCCGACAAATGAAAATGAACTTAGTCATTACCAACGAGTTAGAAAGAGAAGTCTATAGAGTGGCCATGTTGTCCTGTACAGCGCTCTTTGCGGTGCCACCGCGAAACACGGCAGATCTGAGCTAAGCGCCCACCTTTGTAAAAATTCGTCTGCTTACAATGTTGTATAACGGAGGTAAGAAGTACAAAAAAACGAAGAAAAAAACATGCCTGTTGTGTGTGCTGCATATAACTGCAATGTCAAAAGGAAAAAGACAACTGATATATCATATTTCATGTAAATTTTATGAAGTTAAGTCCATAGTTTTGTTAATTAGCAGCATTTTTTTTTTCATGCATAAATGTGTAACAACGCCCGGCATAAACAAAATAAATGGTTCACTGGTAATGTACTTAAACTAAATACGGATAAAACCAATACAATTCCGTTTCAGACCCAGTGAAAAACAAATAGCAATACAATATTAAAACTGTATTTCGATACCGGCATCCTTTATTTCTGCTCCTTCTGTCCTTACTGCTTATACAAGACGACGATGAACTGTAGCTTATAAGAAGTAGGCCGATTTCGAAGACAAACGATTAATCAAATAAACGGTTCACTAGTAATAAAGTTAAACTAAATACGGATAAAACCGCTACAATTCCGTTTCAAACCTAGTAATAGCAATCAAATATTAAAATTGTATTTCGACACTCGCATCCAAAATAACGCAAAACTCTGGGGTAGGTCGTATTGTTGTTAGTATTTTGACTGGAAGGACATGAAAGAACATAATTGAGCACCCACGTGCAATAATGGGGTAAGTATGAATATATTTCGTAACTACTTACCCCATTATTGTACGTGGGTGCTCAATTATACACTAATAATTATCTGTGGTGCCACAGCCCTTGAAAGGCTCAGACAGACCAGCCGGCTGTTGGCCTCACGTTCACATTTCGATAATAATTATACTTTACTGTAACAAAAAAACTGAAAGCGTGTTTTGTCATGTTTCACCCACGTTACAAGCTTGGAGTAAAGGTTGTTTACTACAGATAGGGCCTACTTTCATTCTATATCTTATGGTATAGTAAATAGTTTTGCAACGTGTAGAGACTGGGAAAACAATTTAATAAAATCATCCGAATCATACTCGTTCATTTTATAGGCAATCTTGCAGGTCGCATTTAAAACAACCTAGGAATATTAACATTTTCTTCAGTATATTTGCTAGGACTTCTTGTCATACTACATGACAATTTTGCTTAGGTTATTATTTTAAGCGTTCCTTCTAGGAATAGCTCACGTGTTTTAAATTTAGCGTACATAAGTTTAGATTAAGTTCCTAGCACGTATTTGACGAAATACTAGGTTCTTCCACTTCAGTTTAACTGATTTATGCAAACGAAATTAAGACAGCTGACGATTCTGATGTCAGTTATCACCACGCCCACTTTGTTTTGGGCGCATAAGTTTATTACCGACGGTCGTTCAATTTTCTTCAAACATGGCGGCGCAATGACCACCCTGTATCTTTCTCTTTCTAACTCGTTGGTCATTACTGAGCACAGCAGTATCGCCCAGAACATTTTCCAATATGGTCTGCAAGCTTCTTGGCGGTTGAGTCAGTCACGTTGCCGAAGTTCCTGGACCACCGTAACTTTGTAGGGATGGAACTTGAGGTCTAGGTGTAAGATTCGTCTTAACACTCCGATCAGATATTCCCAATACCAGAGCATGTTTAACGGCTGAACGTCGTGGAGATGTGGCAACAGAGTGCCTCACTGCTGCGATATTCTAGGGAGTCGAACGTTGCGACATCTACCGGACGACTTGTGTTTGAAAGTCGAATCTTTTGTCTGACATTTCTCACCAGTATCAGTAGGGTTTCCTTATCAGGAATTCTTTCTTGTCGACCTACTCTAAACGAGTACGAAATTTCCACAGTGTTGCAATCACAATCACAATTTAAAAAAAAAAAAGCTCAACAACAATGTAGGTTGTATTGTTTAATTATGTAGGTTGTATTGTAAAATTAGGTATTTTATTTATGTTTTATTATTATTGTGTTAAATTATATTGTGTATTCTTATTGTATTGTGAATAAAATTGTATATGTTTTGTAAAATTGTATGTGCATTGTAAATTTTATTGTGTATTGCTTATCATTTTATTGTGTATTGTTAATATTGTATATACCACTGCCACCGGGTGCTTGCCCACTTGCAGTGTAAATAAATACATACATACAACAAAACGCACGATGTTCAGCTGTCCACGCCATGATGGTAACTGAAATGGCATGACTTGCGCTGCTCAAAGATATATACCACTCAAGCGCAAATGTCAAGAAACCTGTATGGTGGCCAATTTAAATCGGAGATGAAAGATCATTATTTGAAAAAATATATATATTTTCCTATCTACGTGACTTACTCGTGGTGTTGGTGGTGGTGGTGGTGGTGGTGGTGGTGGTGGTGGTGGTTACTATAAACAATCTCGCATCACTTTCCGGATTTGAAATCCCGTGTCCCCAGGTTCGAAGTCCTGTGCCTGCTACTTGCCCGGGGCGGCGCTGCGGTCGTGACGTAGCTCGTTGCCAGGCGCCAACACGCGATCGGCTAAACATAGCAACAGGTGGCTGCTGGCATCTTTGCTAATTGTGTCTGTTTTCTTCACAGCTTCCTTCCCTCGCCTTTTTACTCCCTCACCACGTGAAGTTTAAAGGCACATCATTACATGCTGCACAGGATCGACATGAAGCTTTTCACGAAATTACACAATTTTTAGGACTCGCGATATCGGAAGATTGTTTTATGTGAAAACGATGTCCTTCTGTAGACAACATAACAACTATGCAGGCTTTCTGTTGCGAATAACTAAAAAAATTGGGGCACAAAGGCACTGAATCGGTCTTTGGTGAACGGTTGTTCACATTCCACCGTCTAACTGCAGACGTCATTGTCCATAATCAGATAGTGTTAGTATAGTAAATAATATAGCTAGATATATACAGGATGATTCACGACGAGTTACCGACACTTACGGACTTATTTCTGAAGACATTTTGACTAAAGAATGTCCTATAAACATAGATCCTATTCTCAATATTTTCAGAGTTACACTAATTTAAGTTGTTAACAAATATCTTAATTTTCTTTACTTTTAAAAGTAAAGAAATGTTACAAATAGAGAATGAACTATTGAGAAGTATACTTTCTTTAATTTCCCTTGCTAATTCTGTAACTCAAAAAGATAGCGTTCATGTGGTTTTATTTTCCAACATTGTTGTCCTCTTAATAAAGTCGGTTTTGTTAAATTTATTTTTCCCTTGCTAATCCAGTAACTCAAAAAGATAGCGTTCATGTGGCTTTATTTTCTAACATTGTTGTCCTCTTAATAAAGTCGGTTTTGTTAAATTTATTTTTCCCTTGCTAATCCAGTAACTCAAAAAGATAGCGTTCATATGGTTTTATTTTCTAACATTGTTGTCGTCTTAATAAAGTCGGTTTTGTTAAATTTATTTTCCCTTGCATATTCAGCAACTGAAAAAGATAGCGTTCATGTGGTTTTATTTTCTAACATTGTTGTAGTCTTAATAAAGTCAGTTTTGTTAAATTTATTTTTCCTTGCTAATTCAGTAACTCAAAAAGATAGCGTTCATATGGCTTTACTTTCAGGAACTGTAGCTGACGTCATAATAAAGTCATACTTATTAGTTGTTAAATGTGTGTGGTGAATCAAGTACTATTCACGTTCTTTTTATACAGTTTATAGTGTTTCTTTCTCCCAAAATATTCTGTCTGTCCAGACGCGAACCTGTTTCATTCTTGGTTGTTATGAATGCAGTAGAGAACTTTCCAGCTCTCACAAAAATTATAACTCCAAGTTTTTTTTAGGATGTGAACCCATCAATATACCTTCACTCTGTAATCTTTTTGGAACAAACGGATAAAAACGTTCTAGTAACCCAAAACCCAAAGCACGCGATGCGAAGTTGCTACGATGGTTCTAGCAGAAGTCGAGGAAATTATAAAAATGAAATTCAGTAAATGAAACACGGAGTGTAGAAATAAAAATGCGAGACAATTGCGCACGGGGTACTCAACAGTTTGACGATTTCTCCGGGGACAACTAAAGCTGTATCCTCGTAAATTGACAACGTTCCTTGAATTTAAATGGGCCGGCAGTGCGACATCAGCCAACTTAATTTTACAGAAATCTATACGAATCTGGGATGGTTAAACAACATTTTGTGCATAGATTTGGTACACTTTGAGTTAACCGGGGTGCCTGCCAGCAACCAGTACTAGACTAGACCGAATGTTGTTCAACAACAACAACAACAACAACAACAGATAGCTATTATTTGTTATGTTTTGATTCCATACACACATAACAAAATTGAGAAATATCTAACACTTAAGGAAGGAGATGGGTAAAATTTCTAACTTCTGTAGTTTTTTAGCTAGTTGGTTCATTTTTAGCACACATATTCTACATATGATATATACAGAGTGTTTCAAAAATACGGGGCATAATTTCAGGTATGTATTTCCCACATGTAGACAATCAAAATAGTTCATTACAACATGTGTCCGGAAATGCTTCATTTCCGAGTTATGGCCTTCACAACATTGAAATTCACCGGAACGTTTTTCTTTCCGCAGGTCGTTGTCATTACAGAAGATGTTCAAAATGTCCACTTCCTGCTTCAATACAGACCTCACATCGATGTCTCATTGACCTGCGAACACGATCTCAAACTCCAGGAGTATTGCGTATGTCCTCAGAACATGCCACAATTCGATTCCGAAGGGATTCCAAATCAGGCACCGGAGACGAATAAACCAATGATTTTAAATGGCCCCACAAGTAGAAATCGAGAGGGTTCAGATCAGGTGAGCGTGGAGGCCAAGCAATTAGGCCACCTCTACCTATCCATCGATCAGGAAACCTTCGATCCAAGTACCGGCGAGCCGTACGACTGAAGTGTGCAGGAGCGCCATCATGCAAGAAGTGAATGTGTTTACGATTGATCAGTGGAGTGTCTTCTAAAACATGAGGTATGGTGTTTTCCAGGAAGTTTGTTGTGAAGGCCATAACTCGGAAATGAAGCATTTCCGGACACATGTTGTAATGAACTATTTTGATTGTCTACATGTGGGAAATACATACCTGAAATTATGCCCCGTATTTTTGAAACAACCTGTATATATATATATATATATATATATATATATGCTAGAAATTTTCATGCATGTCACCCAGATATTTTCTGAGTTATGACCTTTTTCTAAAAAAAAAAATTGGGGCATATCTTCAAAATCTATCTTCTCGTACAAATTTTAAGTATATTATGAAGAAAAAAAATTGCTGCATCATTGATGCACCTAGAAAAGCACTAAATATCAATATTTTAGAAACATATCCTGAGAATAAAGAAAAATTGTTTTGTCAAAAGTTTTTTTTCATTTCCTAGTACCTATCATTATTATTATTATTATTATTATTATTATTATTGTTATTATTACTATTATTATTACTATTATTATTATTACTATTATTATTATTATTATTATATTATTATTATTGTTATTATTACTATTATTATTATTACTATTATTATTATTACTATTATTATTATTATTATTATTATTGTTATTATTACTATTATTATTATTATTATTATTATTATTATTATTATTTTAATTATTTAACTTAAAAAGTGATTAACATATAAAAAATCTGACATTCTAATTTGTCAACCATTCCGTATAGAACATGCAGTGAAATGTCACGTTCCTAGCGTCAAAATTGTGAGAGATTTTACACTTCTAACCTGATGAATTGTGCAGAAAAAAAATGTGAGAAAATAGTTTGTAAAATTTACATGGAACTGAAGTTCAAGGTTGCAGCCATTTATATATTGCGTAATTTTTATGCTTTCGAGCGCCGTATACCATTGAAACTTGCTCAACGCATAAATAAGAGAATGCTCATTCATTTGTTTTTACAAAAAACGAAAATGCGATTTTTGATTGAAAATGACCAAAATTTCACCCGTCGCCCCCCTTAAAAGATCTTGTTGGAGAGATCTAGTTGGACTTGAAGGGAATCTTGAATACTAAAGATAAAACATATTCTATTATTATTTATTAGCTGAAACACAGTTCATATTAATAATGCGTATGTTACATAAAAATAAATTTTGTAGGTTTTACTTGTATGAAGTAGGGATATTTTATAAGGGAAGTAGGGATTTTTGGTTACACCTATCTCTCTACAATGAAGGAAAATGGAGTCATGCAAAATTTTGCCCATAATTAACTGTTAACTTTTTCTAATTATAACTATGTCTTTCGATATTTAATGAAAAGGGTACAAATACTGTAGGTACATAAATTGAATGTAACGCAGATAATGTAGGATAGCATGGCATCATAACATGATACAGAGTTATTTTTTACTTAATACATCATTTTCTGTTTTACTTTCTTTGCAGACGCTGGTACTTATGCGGTTCCTAGAGAATAGACGAAGGTTTAGAGGTCAATCTAAATGTTTAATTTATGGGAATTCTTCAATTCTCTTCTCTTAAACCTTTCTGGGAAAGAAGTTCTATGGATTTTCATATTTCTGTTAAGTTTTTTTTTTAACTTTCCAGTTACACTCTATTGATTCTCTAACTTCTATTAAGTATTGAATAATTTCAAGGGAAAAATTGTTCCGGGGCCGGGTATCGATCCCGGGACCTCTGGTTGAACGTACCAGCGCTCTACCACTGAGCTACCCGGGAACTCCACCCGACACCGTCTCAACTTTTCCCTTTATATCCACACAACTCGCGTGGGCTGACGAAACGCCAGAGACCCACATCGAGTGCACACAATCTCTGTGTGACTTGGAATTGTGGTTTTCTGTTAACGTATATATTATGCAAATCTAGTCTTTCAGGTGAAGCTCCCTGTAAAGCAGATTTGAAAATTTCAAGAAACCACAATTCTAAGTCACACAGAGATTGTGTACACTCGATGTGGGTCTCTGGCGTTTCGTCAGCCCACGCGAGTTGTGTGGATATAAAGGGAAAAGTTGAGGCGGTGTCGGGTGGAGTTCCCGGGTAGCTCAGTGGTAGAGCGCTGGTACGTTCAACTAGAGGTCCCGGGATCGATACCCGGCCCCGGAACAATTTTTCCCTTGAAATTATTCAAATCTGCTTTACAGGGAGCTTCACCTGAAAGACTAGATTTGCATTCTATTAAGTATCTTCACAAGAGCGAGATCATTCAGTGTTTAGGTTTTCTTCCATGTTCGTTCTCATTACTTACATCCTGTACAGTTGTCAAAAAAAAAAGTGGCCGCACTCGTGAACAGCGAATATTTTCAAAGTCCACTTCGGGTCGCGGCGATGTTACACGATGCATGTGCTTGTACAAGCAGTTCCGGAACTATGAAAGTGTTCCATACCTGCGCCTCGTAGACCAGCCGTAGAGTGCTTGTTTAATGATTCAAAGGTCGTGGGTTCGGGCCTTCTTCAAGTTTTCATTTTATTTTTTAATTGTTCTTCAGCGATGTAAATGATATTCAAATTACCATTTATATCCAGTTATCGCTCTTTATGGATATCACGTTATTTATATTTTGTTATCGTTCTTTAGAGATATGAATAAAATTCAAGTCATCATTTGTATTCTGTTATCGTTTTATAACGATATGAATAATAATAATTATTATTGTATCTCCAATGGGAGTTAGCCCTATTTTACAAATGTATGTTAGGGCTATAGTTTTATACACAAAAAAGGTAAGCATAAAGAGAAATGGAAAAGAAAATTAAATTAGCTTACGCGATGTAAACAAAACATAAACAATCCGTAAATTAGGCACTGCGATTGCAAAACAAATATCAGGTATCAATTTGAAACTTACAAAAGCATTAACAACACACATACGTAACACTTCTATAACACAAATATGCAGCTTTCCATACCATACATCATAAATTAATACACAATAGTCAAACAAACACAATCAAACTGCAGTATAATTACGACATTGCGACGACATCAAGCATCCCATAACTGACTCACATACATAACAAATCAAGCATCCGTTGCAACACATACACTTCAACATAGTAACCACACTTTTAAAAGTTACAAATTTGGCTCCAAGAAGAATAAATAGGATACTTACTAATTACTATTCTTCTACAATTTCTTAAATACATCTGTAATAAATCTGTGAAATTCCGATATGAATAATATTCACGTTTTTTATATTGTTATCGTTGTTCTTTAGCGATATAAATAATATTCAAGTTATCATTTATATTCTGTTTTCCTTCATTAGCATTATAAAACAATATTCAAGTTATTTATATTGTTATTGTTCTTTCGCAATATAAATAATCTGTATTTTATGTAAGTAATTATTATAACACAAATAACCATCTTTCTTTGTAAAATATATTATTTTATTTAGATAATTAAATACGTATTATATAATATCTTATATTAATTAAACAAACCGATATTTATCATTTATATTCTGTTATCGTTCTTTAGTGATACTGTATAAATAATATTCAAGTTATTTATATTATAATCGTTCTTTAGCGATATAAATAACATAAATTTAATATTAGGTTTGGAAAAATCCAGTTGCATAATACTGGTATTAGTTTTTCTTTTTGTATTATTACATTATACTATCTTGAACCACAATAAAATGAAAAGGAGTAACGAGGAATTGAACCTGAGACGTTGACATCTAAATTACGACGTTCATCCGCTGAGCTACGAGGGCAAAAGTGTGGAAACATTTTCGGAAAAATTGGCCCAATCACACTCTAAGATTTTCTGATGATTCGTAGAAGCTAGTCCAGGATGTGGGGGGCAAAGGCTAATTGAGATTTCCTGGTCTCTGATGGGGACAAACATCCTGATAGAATTAATATTTAACCCTTGCCGTGACTTTCGGTGAAGTCCGGAGGGCCCAATTAGTCAAATCCACTCTCCTCTTCTCCACGCTTGGGCCCCCTGGAATTTAATAAGATGCGAAAGAGATAGTGGTGTGCGGAAAGCAACGGGATGTCACCGCATTTCGGCCTATCCTTCCCAAGAAAAACTTCAAACATGAACAAAGGAAGCTTTTAATAGAAGAAGAAGGATCTTCTGCGGACCTCTGGAAAAAGAACTAAGGAAGAGACTAATGAAGTGCTTTGTGTGGAGTGTGGCATTGTATGGGGAAGGAACATGGACATTACGACGAAATGAAGAGAAACGAATTGAAGCATTTGAAATGTGGATGTGGAGAAGAACGGTGCGTGTGAAGTGGACAGACAGAATAAGAAATAAAATTGTGTTTGAAAAAGTGAGTGAAGAAAGAATGATGCTGAAACTGATTAGAAAGAGATAAAGGAATTGGTTGAGTCTCTGGTTGAAAAGAATAATAGACGACATTAGGATATGTGGATCATATGCGGAGACTAAGAGGAAGGCAGGAAATAGGAAAGATTGGAGATTGCTGGGTTTGCAATGAAAGACCTGCCCATGGGCAGAACACTTATGTGTGTATGTTCAGAATGCCTGGAATATCGTGTCTAAGAACAGTCGCTATTTGCAAAGACTAGTCGATTCCATGCCCACTCGACTGCAAGATGATCGAGATAAGAGGAAGATAGACTGAATATTGAATTGTGGCTTTTTGTTTTGTTTTTTGAATGCTTAATTGTTTGAATGTTTTAAGGCCGACGCCAGTAAGTTTGTTTTGTTTATGCCACGAAAGATATTTTTATTGAGAATAAAATCTTTTTTCTTTCCATTTGTAGCCACAATATCATAATGATAAAGTCATGGCATAATATATTAATGAACCTGATGTTAATTACTAAAATAATCGTAAAAGAGAAAGGAGCCATTACGTATAGTTTGTCTCTCTCAAAAACAGAACAAAATAGAACATAAAAAGCACGAGGTTGTAGTCGAACGCAGGACCTCATGAATAAGAGGCCTGAACGCTACCATTATGCTACCGAATAACACACAGTATACTTCAATTATAACTGTAGATATCAGGCAACGTGGTCCAACAACATGTAACATCGCCTGTCTCCGAATTGTAGCGAAGATATCCGAAGGGAACTTTGTTTCAGGAGAGCGGCCACTTTTTCTTTTGACAGCTGTACATTTCTTAAATTTTCTTTCTTTTATCTTTCTCAGAAAAAAATATCCTGTGTTGCATTATCTTTTATAGAAATTCGTGCAAATATCCCAGTTACACTCTACATAACGTATTTCAAAATAAATACTCTTCAATCTTACTTGTAAAGAAGTCCTGTTATGTTTCACCACTATTTCAAGTTTGTTCAATCATTTCCGTTACACCCAGTACATTCATTAATTTCTTCCTCCAGCAGCATTTTTAAAGACATCCTTTCCTGTTTCATCTTTCTTCGAAATTTGTTTCAGAATTTCGGGTACGCCCTGTATATATCGTAAATTCTCTCCTCTCCGGTTTTTCTTGGAAAGAAGTCGTGCTCTGCTTCCTCTTTCTTCGACTTGAACTCTAAAATATTCCAGAGAATTCATCACATTCTGTGCCGGGGTGGTTTGATTATCGCTCAGTCGAGGACCATCAAGGGTCTCTGTTCGCCTCCACTCGGAATAATAATATGGCCGCAGTTAAAATGATAATTAAAGTGTACAGCGCTCCTACCGGCAGTGACTCGTAATTAACATAACGATTGTACAGCTGAAGAGGGCAGATAAGGTACAGTCCCTTACGAAGTTGAGGGCTGCTTTACGCGACGAAGAGATGCAACAGATTTCAACTAAACTTGATGCAACAACTATACCATGAAAATGACATTGTGACTACTCTCTCAAATGTTATACAGGATGTTAACGGAAAGTAGTATAAGGAAATATTAAAAAAAATAAATATGGGAATTGGAGTTCCACAAGGTACGATTTTAGGACCTATTTTATTTTTAACATACGTAAGTATATCGTACAACGTTTTATCTACTTTGATAAAGAATTTTTAATAAAAGTAATTATATAATTCTTATTAGTTTTGAACAAGTCTTCTCTGGAAAGACGATTGTATTATTAGTTTCTTCCTGCAAGAGACGATTCGTTTATGTTTGTCTTATTAGTTTTGAACACGATAGGTTTTTGTTTATAACAGTAGGACATCACTAGGAGAAATAAACGTTTTTACAATTAGTCCAAACGAGGATTCAGATACTGAAAATGCTACAAATTCCGCAATTGAACGTTTATAGCAAATTGTGGACATATTGTTAATGTTTATAATATATAAAATCTAACAAGGTAAAAAGGTATCCCCGTAACATGCCATGAAGGCACTTGGGGGGGCATGGAGGTAGAGCCCCATGCTTTCCATGACCTCGGCACTAGAATGAGGTGGTGTGGTCGGCACCACGCTCTGACCGCCTTTTACCCCCAGGAAAGACCCGGTACTCAATTTTATAGAAGGCTGAGTGAACCTCGGGGACGTTCTGAAAGTTTGGCAACGAGAAAAAATCCTGTCACCACCTGGGATCGAACCCCATACCTTCCAGTCCGTAGCCAACTATTTTATTTTACTTAATGTGTGTTTCGTATTACTCAACCACGTACATAATAACAGTATCATTACCTAACTAGTTGCGTAATAGAAGTAACATTACCTAACTAGTTGCGTAATGAAAGTGTTTACAACATTTTTGTTAGTGATGTAAGGTCCACATTACATAATCAAATTGAATAAATATAGCCTACATAAAAAATTGAAAACAGAGATGTGAATTCCCTTTAAAAGAGTGAGTGAGTGAGTGAGTGAGTGAGTGAGTGAGTGAGTGAGTGAGTGAGTGAGTGAGTGAGTGAGTGAGTGAGTGAGTGAGTGAGTGAGTGAGTGGACATTTCTGGTTGCTTCATGGAATCTATTTCAATATCTCTGTTTAAGATATTTGTAGAGTATTTTTTATAATTATACATAATTTTATTTAATATTCGTACTTCTTTTCTTTTTTTTTATTATTTTATTACATTCCATTTTGATATATTCTTCCTTACGTTTTTCCATATTAACCATTTGTACTAAATGAGTTGCTTTTACTATATTCCAATATATTTTATTTTCTTTTTTTCTATTAATGTATTATTTTCATGTTGTTTAGTGTCGATTTTATTATGCTATTATTATTATTAATACTATTATTATTATTATTAATACTATTATTATTAATACTATTATTATTATTATTAATACTATTATTATTATTATTAATACTATTATTATTAATACTATTATTATTATTATTAATACTATTATTATTATTATTAATACTATTATTATTATTATTAATACTATTATTATTATTATTAATACTATTATTATTATTATTATTAATACTATTATTATTATTATTTATTTTTTTTTTGTAATAGGTTAGTATTCTGTTCTTTAACTTTTTGTTAAATTTTAACTGCTTGTATACTTTGTGACATGGTAGAGTGTAAGAGAAGGCCCTATGGCCTTAACTCTGCCAGTATAAATAAAGACATTATTACTATTATTATTATTATTATTATTATTATTATTATTATTAGTAAACATTGTGAACCATTTTGCATCACGTGACGACAAACTGTAAAGCGGTGGGATTTCTAGTTAATGGAAGGTAATCTACTTCAAGACAGACAGAAAAACACCACGACTAATCGAATTCACGATAGTCTGTTTCGGGTACTGAAGTCAGCATGCTCACCCATTGCAATTACACTAATTGCCCTTTGATTCAGATCCGCTTACATTTACAGCAGAAGCAACTTTTAAAAAAAGTTGATCGAAATAACGATAAGTGGTAGAGTATGATTTCTAATAACGGAACAATTTGTTGTGCGATTAAGATAACAACCCGGCCGCCCGCACAAGTTTTAACCACCGCATCATAGTTCCACAAGAACTGGAGGAAAAACAGCACCAGTGGCTTTCCCCGCTAATCCAGCTACAAGTCTGAGGCTTGCTGTGGAATTCCCGGAACAATTAAGTTCAGGGGATTAACCCGAAAGGAAATAGGATAAAATTCTTGAACAAGTTAATATATTTATCTATATACTTCGGGTGTAACTCGAACATCAACTTGAGAAGAAAGATCCTGAAGTTAAAAAAGTAAACCGTGTCATCAAAATGACACGATTTCTTTGTACAGCTGGATTGAGACACAGTAGGAATTATGGACCAAGACTACACAATTCAGTATTGAAAAATAATCCAGACCTAAGCAATTTACACATTCTTAAGTTTAAAAATAAAGTGAAAATGTTTGCATGATATTTGATAAACTTTATTATTATTATTATTATTATTATTATTATTATTATTATTATTTATTATTTAACTTTAAAAATTGGAGATTTATCCTTCGAAGAGGTGAAAAAATTCAAATATCTTGGAGCAACAGTAACAAATATAAATGATACACGGGAGGAAATTAAATGCAGAATAAATATGGGAAATGCCTGTTATTATTCAGTTGAGAAGCTTTTGTCATCTACTCTGCTGTCAAAAAATCTGAAAGTTAATATTTATAAAACAGTTATATTACCGGTTGTTCTGTATGGTTGCGAAACTTGGACTCTCACTTTGAGAGAGGAACAGAGATTAAGGGTGTTTGAGAATAAGGTTCTTAGGAAAATATTTGTGGCTAAGAGGGATGAAGTGACAGGAGAATGGAGAAAGTTACACAACACAGAACTGCACGCATTATATTCTTCACCTGACATAATTAGAAACATTAAATCCAGACGTTTGAGATTGGCAGGGCATGTAGCACGTATGGGCGAATCCAGAAATGCATATAGAGTGTTAGTTGGGAGGCCGGCGGGAAAAAGACCTTTGGGGAGGCCGAGACGTAGATGGGAAGATAATATTAAAATGGATTTGAGGGAGGTGGGATATGATGGTAGAGATTGGGTTAATCTTGCTCAGGATAGGGACCAATGGCGGGCTTATGTGAGGGCGACAATGAACCTCCGGGATCCTTAAAAGCCAGTAAGTAAGTAAGTATTATTTTTAAGTGTTACTAGCATTATATGGTACTAAATTTTATTGCATTTATCTGATGCATGTAACCTATAAGATAAAACATTGCGATAAATAATATAAATACATCATTTTCTTAATTAATAACAGTGTATATCTCCAATAAATGATTTCTTAGCATCGCCACAGATACACTTGATTGTACTTGTCACTATCTCTGTCACTAGAGAGTTATTGAAATTTATATTTTCCCCGCCATTCATAAAATATTTTGATATGATACCTCTTGCACAAAAGGGGAGATCTATAACTGAAACTTGATTAATATATTTCAGCATTATTTGTATTTATCCTGGTAATAATGAACAGTTTGAAGCGTAGACATTTTGTTTTTCAGCATTAACTTCCCATGATTGTACGAGAAGATTCGAAGAGAACGGCAGTTACGTAGACTTACGTACTACCAATAATGCACAACACAACGTCAATACGGCGGTTGCTGTCGTCTGCGATACAACGAACTTTTTTTTATTGATTTTCGAGTTCGTCATTATTTAAGTTGTGTTAACTCTCGCTAGTGGTTTTATATTTCATTTTATGTTCGACCATGCCGAAATATAGTAATTATACACCTGGTAGTAGCCCTTTAATGCACCTCATTAAAGTACACTTATTCATTATAGTTCAGTTGTTCAGCCAATGTGAAATCACCATTGTACCATTATAAAACCGCAAGTATCGATTATTCTCGGATATGAAATCGAAAGACAACTAGCGAAAAGTCACGGAGACTGGAAATCCAATACTGTCGCAGAAGGTTATGTACTGTTACTATAATAATTAGCATTAATTGTAAATAATATTCAAATAAATTCAATTTGTCATCTCGTTTTTCAATTCTAAATCAATTTCCAGGTTATATCAAGACTAATCTTCATGTTATTCTCTAGATTATATCAAGGACAATGACATTCGTGCCTCGGAAAAAATCAATACTTTCGCGTCTGCGCACATCTCACAATTCAGGTCAGTTCCGCTCCTCACTTAGATAACCATAACATGAATACTTATGAATAATTTTAAGTTAGAAATATGGTCGAGCATAAAAAGTCATATGAAACTTGCATATAACGGTAATTAAGACGCTCGTATGAAAATTATGAAACTCGCTTGCGCTCGTTTCATAAACAAACGTACTCGCGTCTTAATTACTACCATTATAGGCTCGTTGCATAATGTACTATTATCCGTCTTAGTATTTATTTTATTATTGTAAATATTTTTGTTTTATCACTAATATTATTATTATTATTATTATTATTATTATTAATATTAATGAATTATCTTGTATTACTATCTTTTGTATCATCTCCGTCACGGTTATTCTATTATTATTATTATTATTATTAATATTATTATTATTATTATTATTATTATTATTATTGTTACTATTATTTCTATCATCAACATTATTATTGATATCTGTAAAATTTATGTAGACTACTGGAGTGTACCCGAGCACGAGCATATTCTCATTTCGGGTATGTATTCGTATGTATTAATTTCAAATGTAAATTGTAAATAAATTTGAATTTAAATATAGGCTCTTCCACGTGTTCTGTGGTTGCCATATAACTACCTCTCAGTACTTTCAGCCATATTATACTACTTCCCGAACAGATGCCGGGTCTGAAGCGAAATATGGAAGGTGAAATACGGAGTGTGACGATTAAGGGTTGAACAAGATGCGAATTCTAGTCATTTATAATAGAGTTACTCTAGAACGAGTATTATACAATTCTGGCTTTCAGGTATAGCTCCCTCTAAAGTTGACTTGAATAATTTAAGTCACACAGAAAGTGTGCACTCAATGTTGGGTCTTTGACGTCTTGTCTACCCACTTGAGGTATGTCGATAAAAAAGGGAATAATTGAGTCGGGGTCTGGTAGAGTTCCTGTGTAGCTCAGTCGATAGAACGTTGGCGCGCTCAGCTAAAGGTCCCGGGTTCGTTGCCTGGTCCCGGAACAATTTTTTATTCAAACTATTCTCGTATTTGCCTGAAGAGAGTTGCAAAACTACGAACCACGGACCCCGGATATGACGCAGACATGCTTCGTACATTCTTTCTCATTAAGTACAGTAGTGGCAAAAAAAAAACCGGACCGACCCTTGTAGCTGAATTCAGAGCCTTGTTCACTCCAGAGCACGATAGACTGGTAACTAAGACTTTCATGGTTCGAATCCTGCCTGGGAAGGAAGCTTTTTTTTTTTTGTTCTTTATTCAAATTTATTCCCAATACTTTTCGATTGCTGGTAAAATTCATGTTCTGGGAATAATAAGTTAATTAAGTAGTAAAATATCGCTGCAATCGAAAAGTATTGGGAATAAATGTGAATATGGAACAAAAAAAAAGTTTCCTTCCCAGGCAGGATTCGAACCACGAAAGTCTTAGTTACCAGTCTATCGTGCTCTGGAGTGAACAAGGCTCTGAAATTAGCTACAAGGGTCGGTCCGTTTTTTTTTTGCCACTACTGTACGTTACTTTGTACATTCCGAAATAATTTAATTTCTTACGTTGTTAGTTAGTTATATTTCTCCGTATGCTAATATTTTTCATAATAAAAATTCTTGAAATATTAGAACAGAAAAGTGCAAGTCGTGTATGAAGTATTTACATAACTAAATCCTTTTAAAAATAGTAGAAATTTCTTTCACGTTTGGTCATTTTTACAGTACTAATTAGCCTACATACATTCAGTGTAGGCAACTCCAATTAGTGAAAAGTCGTAAAGAAACTATGCTGAAATCACTAAATACCTGTATCACCTATGACGAATAATATATTTTTGTCTCGTGAGAAGTTAAAAACTCGATGCATTTCTATATCAACAACAGTAAATGTGCAATATATTTTAAAACTAGTCCACATTTATGGAGTAACGATTAGCGTGTCTGGCTGCGAAACCAGGTGGCCCGAGTTTGATTTCCGGTTGGGACAAGTTACCTGGTTGAGGTTTTTTCCGGGGTTTTCCCTCAACCCAATATGTTCAAATGCTGGGTAACTATCGGTGCTGGACCCCGGACTCATTTCACCGGCATTAGCACCCTCATATCATTCAGATGTTAAGTAACCTAAGATGTTTATAAAGCGTCTTAAAATATTCTACTCTGTTTTATAACTAAATTGAAGTTAAAATTCGCTAAGTTTTCTAGACTGCTAAAATCTAACTGCAAACACATGCCACCATCTAGCGGCCAAATTTGAAGTGTGCTATCAAATACATAGCTATTGGAGAGATAGATTTGCTTTCAGAAACGGGTACAGACTTATCTATTTCATAAAGTTATGAAACGGATAGCAATGGAATAGATATCTCGAGTTATATGCAACCAAGTATAGTCTATTGAAGTATATGTTTCAAGGAAATAAACTGTAACCAGTATTATAGAGTGTCCGAAAAGTCCCGTACCATATGACTAATATTGTAATATTGTAATTTTATTTGTAATTGTAATCGTAATTGTAAATGTAATACTAATTGTAATTTTATTCTTCGTATTACAGTTGGAATCTCCTAGTAGAGGGGCAGAGAAGGCCTGACGGCCTTATCTCTACCAGGTTAAATAAATAATTAATAATAATAATAATAATAATAATAATAATAATAATAATAATAATCACAGTATATTTTTTATTGTGTCTCACAAAGCCAGGTGATGTGGTGCGACACTCAGACTCGATTCTTTAGCGTAGATGCACTAGACACGTGACTTAACATTCCAACAAAACAAAGTCCAGACGAATCAATTCGGCCAGCTTGGACCCCAATCGACGGAACCTTTGCGTTTAATTCAACGAGGAAAATAACAGTCCAAGCATATGTAAAACATATACTATCATATTATGTCCTATGGTGCGGGGATTTTCGGACAACTGTATAATACGCAACATGACAAGGAACTGAACTGTAGCGAAACACACTAACATATTATGATGCTGCAGTTTCTTTCATTTTAGTGTTATTTGTTACAAGATTGTAAACATTTTAGTTGTACGTGGCGCACCCTATATGTAATTCAGCCCTATGACGTAGCATGATATTTTTCAAAGAAATAAACTACAACCCGTATTACAGAGTGTCCGAAAAGTCCCATACCACAGGACTAATCACACTATGTTTCATTGTGCCCAACAAAGCCAGGTGATATGGCGCGACACTCATACTCGATTCTTTAGCGTAGACGCTTTAGGTCGACCTGGTTGGCGAGTTGGTATAGCGCTGGTCTTCTATGCCCAAGGTTGCGGGTTCGATCCCGGGCCAGGTCGATGGCATTTAAGTATGCTTAAATGCGACAGGCTCATGTCAGTAGATTTACTGGCATGTAAAAGAACTCCTGCGGGACAAAATTCCGGCACTTCCGGCGACGCTGATATAACCTCTGCCCTTGCGAGCGGCGTTAAATAAAACATAACATTAGATGCATTAGACACGTGACTTTAAATTCCCACAAAGCAAAGTCCAGAGGATTCAATTTGACGAGCTTGGACCCCAATCGACGGAAACTCTGAGTTTAATTGAAAGGAAAATAACAGCCCAAGCATACGTAAAACATACACTATATTATGTCCTATGGGTCCACACCTGTGGAGTAACGGTCAGCGCGTCTGGCCGCGAAACCAGGTGGCCCGGGTTCGATTCCCGGTTGAGGTTTTTGAGGTTTTTACCTGGTTGAGTTTTTTTCCGGGGTTTTCCCTCAACCCAATACGAGCAAATGCTGGGTAACTTTCGGTGCTGGACCCCGGACTCATTTCACCGGCATTATCACCTTCATCTCATTCAGACGCTAAATAACCAAAGATGTTGATAAAGCGTCGTAAAATAACCTATTATTATTATTATTATTATTAATTTATTTATTTAACCTGGTAGAGATAAGGCCGTCAGGCCTTCTCTGCCCTTCTACCAGGAGATTCAAACTATAATATGAAGAATAAAATTACAATTAGTATTAAATTTACAATTACAATTACAAATAAAATTACAATATTACAATATCAGTCATATGGTACGAGACTTTTCGGACACTCTGTAATACTGGTTATAGTTTATTTCCTTGAAACAAATACTTCAAAAGACTATGCCTGGTTGCATAAAACTCGAGATATCTCTTCCATTGCTATCCGTTTCATAACTTTATGAAATAGATAAGTCTGTCCCCGTTTCTGAAAGCAAATCTATCTATCCAATAGCTATGTATTTGATAGCACACTTCAAATTTGGCCGCTAGATGGCGGCATGTGTTTCCAGTTTGATTTTAGCAGTCTAGCAAACTTAGCGAATTTTAACTTCAATTTAGTTATAAAACCGAGTAGATTATTTTACGACACTTTATCAACATCTTAGGTTATTTATCGTCTGAATGAGATGAAGGTGATGATGCTGGTGAAATGAGTCCGGAGTCCAGCACCGATGTTACCCATATACTATATTATGTCCTATGGTGCGGGACTTTTCGAACACGCTTTATAATGCACAAAATGAAAAGGAACTGAACTGTAGAGAAACAGGTAAACATAGTATGATGCTGCAGTTTGTTTCATTTTCGTGTTATTTGTTACAAGATTTTAAACATTTTAGTTGTACGTGGGGCACCCTATATATAATTAAGCCCTATGACGTAGCATGTAAGCAGTAGATTACAACCGATGTCGAAACATTATCTGATACACAGAGCGGCAGGCATGAACTCAATTGTACTATTCCCACTTTTATCTTTGTTACACACGTGCCGCAGTCAAAAGCTTTGTTCCATGACACTGCATCAAAAACAAAAGAGTAACAAACAAATAATTTTAGAATGTTGTCAAACGATTCGTTTGAAATTAATTTGTTGTCGAAATTAAATTACATAATTCAGATGTTTAATTCTCTGCGTTCTAGTTAAACCAGAAAACAACCACTACACATTCATAAAACAGCAAATCCAGGGGTACTATTGAGTTCCATTATATTGTGGATTAGCTCAAATTTCAATATTATCTTCTATTCTGTCGAGTGTGTCTGCTAGGCTAAGCTCGTAGCATGAAGTCTTGTTCATCCGGTGTTGACAGAGGAAATTTTCTATTTAATCAGCAATTTGAAGTCGTTCGGATATGATATTTTATGATTTAAGGAAGGTCAAAGACTGAAACCACTAAAAAAATTACATACAGCCATTTCTGGCAAACTCGGAATTCCAATTAAAAATTATTTTTCAAAAATACTTGTTTATTATTAGTGTAAAACATAGATTCAAAGAGATCGGTTTGGAAGTAAATCCAAAAAAGACAAAGTATATGATTATGTCTCGTGACCAGAATATTGTACGAAATGGAAATATAAAAATTGGACATTTATCCTTTGAAGAGGTGGAAAAATTCAAATATCTCGAAGCAACAGTAACAAATATAAATGATACTGGGGAGGAAATTAAACACAGAATAAATATGGGAAATGCCTGTTATTATTCGGTTGAGAAGCTTTTGTTATCCAGTCTGCTGTCAAAAAATCTGAAAGTTAGAATTTATAAAACAGTTATATTACCGGTTGTTCTGTATGGTTGTGAAACTTGGACTCTCACATTGAGAGAAGAACATAGGTTAAGGATGTTTGAGATTAAGGTGCTTAGGAAAATATTTGGGGCTAAAAGGGATGAAGTTACAGGAGAATGGAGAAAGTTACACAACACAGAACTGCACGCATTGTATTCTTCACCTGACATAATTAGGAACATTAAATCCAGATGGGCAGGACATGTAGCACGTATGGGCGAATACAGAAATGCATATAGAGTGTTAGTTGGGAGGCCGGAGGGAAAAAGACCTTTAGGGAGGCCGAGACGTACATGGGAAGATAATATTAAAATGGATTTGAGGGAGGTGGGATAGGATGATAGAGACTGGATTAATCTTGCAAAGGATAGGGACCAATGGCGGGCTTATGTGAGGGCGGCAATGAACCTTCGGGTTCCTTAAAAGCCAGTAAGTAAGTAAGACATAGATTCATTCATTCATTCATTTAGTGTTCTGCCAAGGGCAGGTCTTTCGCTGCAAACCCAGCTTTCTCCAGTCTTTCCTATTTTCTGCCTTCCTCTTTGTCTCCTCATATGATCCATATATCTTAATGTCGTCTATCATCTGATATCGTCTTCTGCTCCGAACTCTTCTCCCGTTCACCATTCCTTCCACTGCGTCCTTCAGTAGGCAGTTTCTTCTCAGCCAGTGACCCAACCAATTCCTTTTTCTCTTCCTGATCAGTTTCAGCATCATTCTTTTTTCACCCACTCTTTCCAACACAGCTTCATTTCTTATTCTGTCTGTCCACTTCACACGTTCCATTCTTCTCCATATCCACATTTCAAATGCTTCTAGTTGCTTCTCTTCACTTCGTCGTAATGTCCATGTTTCTGCCCCATACAATGTCACACTCCACACAAAGCACTTCACTAGTCTCTTCCTTGGTTATTTTTCCAGAGGTCCGCAGAAGATGCTCCTTTTTCTATTAAAAGCTTCCTTGGCCATTGCTATCCTCCTTTTGACTTCCTGGCAGCAGCTCATGTTACTGCTTATAGTACACCCCAAGTATTTGAAGCTGTCCACTTGCTCTACTGCCTCATTTAGAATTCGCATGGTTATAGGAAGAAAAATACAGAAGATAAAGTTGCGAATTCTAAATTAAATATAGATAAGTCTCTAAATTTAAATATTATAACGTTTTATTTTCAAAAGGAAAATATTTTACAGGTTTTATGGGTATTGAATCTAGTTGGTCTTGACTCGGTAATAGGTACTGTTTTGTTTCTCTAAAGTTTGCAGCACTTACTGATAGAGAAATCACCTGTTAATGTAAGTTTTTCAAGGAGCTATTTTTGAAGAAATATTTTGAGTCTGCACTGTTAATTCCAGAGTACCAGAATCAAGGAATTTTTTACTCTGTAGTGTATTTTTCTGACACTTATTTTCAGTACTTTGGTTTAATAACAATCTTACATTTCAAGTGAATATTTGAACTTAGAAATGTCACAGTTGTTTACCATTTAACTACTAACTAGAAGAATAAGAAATTAATATAGCATTACAATCTCTCGACTGAAAATGAAAATTGAACCGTAGAACCTGGCAACTTCAGTATAATTGACAACATTTTACTATTTTGTATTTTTTTATTTGTTTGTTAATTTCCCAATAAAATGTGTTTTTTTTTTACTGTTTTCCTTTTAAAATACACAACTCATACAGTTCTGAAGACTTCAACCATGCATCTACAATAAAACCCAGACGATTTCTAGGACTACTCAACTATTTCCATAGAAGATACACTAATCCCAGTGCTTCACATGAAAACAGTTCTAAACATTTCAAACTGAGTTTCGAAAGCCGAAGCGAGTGACTGCGTGCTCACAAAGAGCGGCCGTCATTAGTGCAACAATGTGATTAGACACAAGTTACATTGCCCTGGTCAGAATGGAGCTCGACAAAGAATCCAGAGTTAATAAAATGTAATTATTTACTAATTATCTCTGCATCTACCAACGACCGCACCAAAGAGCACAGGGAAGTCGCAGTATTGGATTTTAATAAAACGCCCTTTCACGTACAAAGATGGCGTTGAAACAAAGCTTGCTTCGATACACGTTTCAACCGTTGTAAAAATTATCGGCGACTTCAGAATGACGAAAATCCTGGACAATAGAAAATACTTAGTTACTTATTCATTTATTTACTTATTCATTTTTATTAGTTTATTCATTTTTATTCACATATTCATTTCTTATTCATTCTTTCATTCATTCATTTTTTATTAATTTATTCGTTTTTATTCACTTTTTCATTCATCAATTCGTCGTTCATTCATTCTTCGATTTATTTATTTATTCATTTTTTATTTATTTTTTTAAATTTATTCATTTCCTTATTTAATCATTTTTCGCTTATTTATTTTTTATTTATTCATTTTTTAAATTTATTCATTTCTTTATTTATTCATTCATTTTTATTCATTAATTTTTAATGTATTCCTTCTTTATTTATTCCGTTTTTAATTTATTCATTTTTTATTTATTGATTTCTTATTTATTCATTTCTTTAATTTATTAATTTTTTTAATTTATTGATTTTCGTATTTATTCATTTTTTATTTATTCATTTCTTTATTTATTCCTTTTTTAATTTATTCATTTTTTTATTTATTCATTTCTTTAATTTATTCATTTTCATATTTATTCATTTTTTATTTATTCATTTCTTTATTTATTCATTCATTTCTATTCATTATTTTTTTTATGTATTCCTTTTTTATTTATTCTCTTTTTTAATTTATTCATTTCTTATTTATTAATTACTTATTTATTCATTTTTTATTTATTCATTTCTTATTTATTAATTTTTTAATTTTTTATTGTTTTATTTATTCATTTTTTGCCTTTTTCATATTTTATTTATTCATTTTGTTATTTATTCATTTTTGTTCATTCATATTTATATTTATTTATTCATTCATTCATTTATTTTCATTTATTCATATTTTTATTAATTTATTCATTTTTATTCATTTTTCATTCATTCATTCTTTTATTTATTTATTTATTATTTATTTATTTATTTATTCATTTATTTATTTATTCATTTATTTATTTATTCATTTATTTATTTATTCATTTTTTATTTATTCATTTGTTAATTCAATCATTTTTAATTAATCATTTTTTAATTATTCATTTTTTTCATTTATTCATTTTTATTCGTTCATTTATTCATTCAGTTATTTATTTATTCATTCATTTTTCAGATGATAGACGACATTAAGATATATAGATCGTATGCGGAGACAAAGAGGAAGGTGGAAAATATGTCAAATTGGAGATTGCTAGGTTTGCAGTGAAAGACCTGCCCTTGGTCAGAAAACTGTCACGATTAATTGAATTTTAAGGGTTTCCCAAAAAAAGCAAACACGCCCTGTTATTGTTACTTCTAATAAGTTTATAATGTGCTCCCACATTTGTTGGACCCGACAAGACTACAACTCAGATCTGCAAAGCCGATACTCCGGCTGGCTCCTACTTGTAACCAGGGATACAGGGAACTTGTATTTCCGTTGAAAGTGGAGATCGAACTCCAGAGCACAAGAAAAATGCAACGAATGGCACGTCAGTCAGCAGATAAACCTGAACGCTGACAAAATCATTATGACGCCGGCTGGCTTCATTGTGAACATGTCATCGTTTGTTTATCTGCAGGAACAAAGCGCACAGAGCTCGCTCTGGTATGAAATGGAATAAATTGAAACTATTTTTAAACCTCTTGCAGGCATGAGGGCAAAACACGCGTGTCATGGCAGGGATCCATATTCTGTCAGCTTCTCTGTGTCAACGTCACTTCTTAACGCACAAAAAGTAAGTCATTATTCTCATTTTACAATCCCCATCCCCATTTTAGAATGGTAGGCTATATTAAGTACGGGCTATTCTATATGAAATCGATCAGTAAAAAACCTCGCATTTTTTTATACTCTAATTTTTCCCTACTTACACAAGGTGCTGAGGGGAGTGCATTTTCAAAAATATACTACCGAAAGTCAAACGGTTTTCGTACTATTGAGCGACAAATTTAGCGTATTTTAGAAAAACAAGCCTCTTTGAGCGCTCAGAACTCTGGAACCATTCACTGCAGAACATTGAACGAGAGCTCATTTTGAAGCTGACATTTGGTAGGTTATGATAAGAAGTAATCCTTATTTTTATTGTACACAGAGAGACAGATAATCTGATATTACTTGCTTTTACATTTTTTGGCCATTTGTAAAAATGTAAAAAATACTGAGAAAAAACCTTGCATTATTAAGAGGGATTCGGCATTGTTTGCTTAGTGGCTAGGCAATAAGTTTCGAGGGTATTAAATAGATTATTTTCACACGCCTAGACTTGAACGGCGCAGTACCGCACGCACTGGCCGAGAGCTGAAGATAAGCGAGCGTTGCGTGTCATTTTACTCCTGTGTTTATGAAAACCTGTGATAAAGCTAGCACAGCCATGACTGCTAGACGACACATCACGTGTTTATGTCTCCTGCCCTTGCTTGCTTCGGCTAGCTCCCGCCTCACAGTCAGCTGGTTAGTTCACGCGCGTACTATTTATTTTCTTTATTTGATATTATCAAAACTTTCTTATCAACATACCATCAGTAAAAAATATGTGTTTATTTGTACTTTAATGCGGAATCTAACTATATATTTTTTAAATATTTTTTTCCTAGCCAAAGGCGTCTTAATGAGGAAAAATCTAAATTTCTCCATTTCCATAAAAAGTAAGAAAAACTGTTTACATGTCAATATAAACTTTAATTTCTCAGCATCAAAATAAACCATGATTTTGATCATTGGGTGAAAGGGTTTCGGAGCCACAACAGTTTAAAGTTGCTCATTTTATGAAAATTGGAGATTTATCCTTCGAAGAGGTGGAAAAATTCAAATATCTTGGAGCAACAGTAACAAATATAAATGACACTCGGGAGGAAATTAAACGCAGAATAAATATGGGAAATGCCTGTTATTATTCGGTTGAGAAGCTTTTATCATCCAGTCTGTTGTCCAAAAATCTGAAAGTTAGAATTTATAAAACAGTTATATTACCGATTGTTCTTTATGGTTGTGAAACTTGGACTCTCACTCTGAGAGAGGAACATAGGTTCAGGGTGTTTGAGAATAAGGTGCTTAGGAAAATATTTGGGGCTAAGCGGGATGAAGTTACAGGAGAATGGAGAAAGTTACACAACACAGAACTGCACGCATTGTATTCTTCACCTGACATAATTAGGAACATTAAATCCAGACGTTTGAAATGGGCAGGGCATGTAGCACGTATGGGCGAATCCAGAAATGCATATAGAGTGTTAGTTGGGACACCGGAGGGAAAAAGACCTTTAGGGAGGCCGAGACGTAGATGGGAGGATAATATTAAAATGGATTTGAGGGAGGCGGGATATGATGATAGAGACTGGATTAATCTTGCACAGGATAGGGACCGCTGACGGGCTTATGTGAGGGCGGCGATGAGCCTTCGGGCTCCTTAAAAGCCATTTGTAAGTAAATTTTATGAAAATACGATAAATTTAAATATTTTTAATTTAAACACTATGAAGTTCTGATGCCTCAAACTTTGCACAAAGCATTGTATCACTGTTCTCTACGTACAAAAAAAGTTTCATTGTATTTAGAAATTGTAAGGTCAATTTTCTCTATATTTCGGTCGATTTGAGATGGAATAGCTCGTACAGTTATTGAGTATCGGAGAGTCAGTGAACATATTTGTATAATTGACAGTCAAATAATGCATATAAAATAAACGACAGAGACATAGGAGACAACAAAATTGTATCCCAATAAAGAACAAACTCGACAGAATATAAAATGCTTCCACATCGCCTTTGGACTGACCTACATTGTAAGAAAGAGTGAGGCAGAGAGCATCTGGTAGATTTCACTAATTATCTTCATTAAATAAGAATAACGTTACAACAAAACTGAAACAACGTGATTACACTTAATTGCAGCAGATCATCCTACCTTCAGCCTCCACGGCTGGGATCAGGGAGGTAGAGATACACCGCCAGACGCGAATGTGAGTCCTTAAAACGGTCCGCTTGATGCTGATCACTCGTCCTGGAATTACACGAAGGAAACAGAAATTAGGACGGAAAATATGAGGTGTACTACAACAAGCTATGCATTCATTACAAGATGTAAGTTATAAGGAGGTATTACAAGAAATGGCTCAAAATTAGAAATCAAATACCTAATTAAAATAAAAATTAAAACCAATAGTACAATATTATAGTATACGAAATTGAAGACTTACAGTTTCATTATAGTTGATTAGAACTAATACGATTTTTTTTCCCGGAATAATTTAACATTTTATACTTTCACGAATATTCTATTCAAGAAGGACATGAAATAATTATATGATTTAGAGTTGGTAAGTATATTGGTTAACGGTTTGGTAAATGTATAATTTAAAGTGTTCAGTAACAACTCAAGCTCGTATCTTTCACGGCAAAAGACTGGACAATCATATAATACAGGTTTGACATCTTGAGATTCCTCCCCACAAATGCAAGTTGCATCGTCTTTAATATGGAATCTATTTAAGTATTCCCCGAATTTTCCATGCCCAGTCAAAAACTGTGTCAGTACGAAATTTGGCGTTATTACTTTACATTTATTTCGATCATAGACCGTTGGAAAATATAGCTCTTTTGTAAGAATTCCCTTATCACTATTGACCCATCTTTCGTTCCATTCTTGCATGTAATGTTCTTTAGCTACTTTTTTTTATATATGATATCGGACATAAATTGTACGACAGTGGCACATCAGAGTTGGCTGCCATCTTTGCAAAATTCATCGGCTCTCTCATTTCCAACTATCCCAGTGTGCCCTCTGACCCAAGTTATACAAATATGGACGGCACTTTTCATTACAAAGTTATTATTGCAAGTTATAAAATAATAAAAGTGACACGGAATTCGTCTAATTTCTAATTCTGTTCGTGTTTGTTATTGTGAGCATGGTTGGGATTTAAAATAAAACTTTTTTTTTATATTTCTTTTCATTTCTGTCTTCATACTCCCCGCATTTAAATTTAACAAGGCGGAGCCTTCTCGTTAACTACTTCATAATCGCTTCCTCATTCCAGGAGGCCTAGTCTGCAGACAACAATGCAATTGATAGTCGAAACGATTCACACATCAATATGACGCCAGTCAGTTGTTTGAAATTGTAAAGAATAATATGTCATTACAGAGAATTGGATTCGTTTCGAAATTAATAACACAGTTAAGTACCGTACTTTAGAATTAGTGTGTGTTAAATTAACTATTTCTGTGTTTATACTTCCCGCATTTATTAATCAATCCGATTTCCATACGAATAATAATTTTTTATTAATCAGAATTAAGTTCTGTGGCAGGGAGGAAAAAGGTCTTAAGTCAATTTTTTGTGAAAATGAGATTTTTATATATTCTGAAAGCAGAAACAATTCTCTACAATCTGGTAAAACGGCTAAAGTCAAATAAGACTCATGACTGGATTTATAGAGCGTTACCAAATGTCCTAAGTACTTTTTGAATCGAGCACACACAGAATAAAGGACTTAAGAATATTTAATACTTTATTCCTTACAAACCATCACATGTTTACTTTCCATGCTTCCCTATTAAAAAGGTCTAACTTGTATTTTAGCCATTTTATCACATACTGATGCCATTTCCTTTTAAAACTTTAAGCACCAGGTAAACAGTCCTATAATTGTTTAAGACCCATTTTACATTCCTAATAATTTACATTTCTCATTTATTTTGACATGAAAAAGGTCTTACGTTTAAATAGTCCCTTCTACTCAGTTTGGGTTCTAGTCTTAAAAGGGCTTAAGTGCGGCTATTTTTGGAAATAATCAAGAAAATTGTTAAATGAGCAACATTACCTATTTTAGAAGAAATATAAACAAATAATATCCAGGAAAAACGTCTTAATTAAAAAAAACTCTATAATTGACACCAATTCAACCTTTCTACTGCTTTTCTGAAAAATATAAAATTTTTACTGAAGACCTTTTTCCTTTCGGCCACAGAGTTAAGGTTTTACACGTTAAAAAGCGCTTCCCGTGAATCATTTCCAAGTCCATCTGAAATCAGATATCTACAGCAACTGTTTTATGACGGCCCCCTTGTATAAAGATTAAATCACTGAAATAAAGAAGTATCAAAATACGTTATTCATTTATTAATTAACACCTCATCGTTTTTGTTGGAATTTCCTATACAGACATTCCAGATGGCTGGGTGGTTTCTTTCACGAAATGCAGCGATGCACATCACCTCTTAAAATATAAAAACAAATGAGGATGGATCTGCCCAAGGCTTCTAAACTACCCATAGGTTTGCATTATTATTGAGCTTGTTGGCGAGGGATTCTGACGTCACAAGATAGCTGAGCGCGCCAATCTCAAATGCTTCAAAGCAGTATCTCGTGTTTTTTCTTGTTTATGTTGTTTTGAATGCATTATGCCAGGTCAAAGGTGTGCTGTTGTGGTATGCAACAATTCTAAAGATTTAGAAATTAGAAAAAAAGTGGGTGCAAAAGACAGGATAAATTCAATCCTGATGCAAGCAGATTATGCTCTGATCATTTTAAAGATGACGATTTTGTTCCTGATTTTCGAGCAGCTTTAATGAAAATAAAGCCGAAACGACCGACAATGTTAAAGCCTATAGGTAAGTTTAAATAAATCACGTAGGCCTATATAAGTAGGCCATGTTAATACCAGCTTTATATAATTAGATTAGGTTCATCTATGTTAACCTACAAATTATTTTATTTCTTTTGTAATCATGCTACTTATATAAAAATACTAACTACTAATACTAACAGTTGCATATCAAAGGGGTGGAGGGTTAGCGACTGATACCAGTGATGTTTTTTCACTATAATTCTCATTATATTTATTTTATATTAACGATTTATGACATTTTGTCATTATAGCATAATGAGTGGGTTAATCATAATAGCCTCCAGTGACAATTCATTGTTGAGTTATAATGATTATTGTAAATGAACGTGTTGTTGACATTTCACTACCGGTACATGCCCCTTTTTCCAAACTTTAGAATGAGATATTAAAATCAATCAATCTTAGATTTTTTATAAACATCCATTTAAAACAAAAACACCACCATCTTGGCCCTCTTTAAATTTTAGTACATTATTCTACCTTTTGAAGGTTTAACCATGCCATCACCAGCATGGCTAAGTACTTTAAAAAATACTGAAAAATTCTGCAATGAGTTTCATGGCAAGAACACGATTAAAAAGGGGCGGAATATTATAAAAAGAACTAAAGAATATGTGGCAATGTTCGTACATAACGTTCCACGTGAAATTTTATTGTTGACTGTACGGTCAAAACTAGGTTCTTTATACGACTCTAGTATGTGAACACAAGACTGGAAACTAGCAGACGAAAACGGACGGCAGACACTGAAAGCAGACGAATTGTTAAGAAATACAGAAAAATAATGCAGTGTCTAGTGTAAGTACAGCTTTTATATACAAGGTATAAACACTTTAAACGTATTTATTTTATTCCATGATACGTACACACTTGGCTTATATTCCTTGTAATGTCTTTATTTGATGCGATTATTTTTATAATGCACGCTTATCATTGAAAATAAAGGACCAATCAGCATGGACTCTTCACCCGTCATCAGCCAACTAGCTATTTGATTGGCTATTGAAAAACGAGATAACCTATTGAGAGTATAGAAGCCTTGGGATCCGTCAACATAGTAAGTATAAGTTGCGCATTCCATTTGATCAATGTTGTAACAGAAGCATTACCTGGGCCATGAATGAGCAAATGAAGTTCCTTAACCAACGAATTCAATACGGGCGGCATTGGCACCAATCCCATAAGGGCAATGTTGTAATTCTTGTTACAATCCTTCTGGAGTAGTAAGCAGTAAAACGTCTCTAAGACTGTTTTTGGAACTTGCTGCCACGCCAGTGATAACAGCTTCAGTTTAGAGAACACGCCTATGGCCATCTGTGTACGACATGTTAATAGATCCACTTTTTTCAGATCTGCGATATCATAACCTTATGGCCTTGTAATTCGGAGCTCTTCGAACATCACACTCATGGTTAAAATGACGTTAAACTGATGTTATTCTTTGAAATTTTGCAAACTGCAACATACATTTCGCTATTTGTCTTGTAGTGAACAGTGTTTTGTTTATTCGGTCGTTGCTAAGTGACATTGTGACTTCTTTTGTTCCTAAAAACAGTTAGGCCTATACAAAACGAGTTTTAACGTCATATTGAAACTAAAATAACTTTTCTATACATTTCGCTAGTTGTCTTGCAGTGAACAGTGTTTTGTTTATTCGGTCGTTGCTAAGTGACATTGTGACTTCTTTTGTTCCTAAAAACAGTTAGGCCTATACAAAACGAGATTTAACGTCATATTGAAACTAAAATAACTTTTGTGCGAGATCGTGCGTATTTGCTTGCTTTCCGCACAAAACCAATACGCGGTAAGTGTTAAATTCCACATTCAGTATTCCCAACGTAACACACACAACAATTTCCCTCTTCTTACCGCTTAAGCGCCATATTCATTTTACTGCTTTAGGATTTTAACATATTATTTTTAGAGACGTTTAACATAGTAATAATTATAAATTGGAAACTTACCACTGCAATTTCACCTAAATTGCAATGTTAATTATTGTTTTTAAATATTTGCAAAAATTAAGTAAACTCTACAACACCACAAAAGTTACTGCATTTGTAATGCAAGTAACATTAAGGAAGCCGTGAAAAAATCAACAAGATTCCAGATGCCGATGTTATTACTGCAATATGTTATATAAATAATATTGTTAAAATATTAAAATGAAAAATAAATCATTACATAGCCTTACCGTTTGTTTTAAGTTCGCATTTATAGACTGGGGGAAAAAAAAGACAGACGTATATCACGGCCTGCTGGAATACAGTAAACACTGAAAACATTTTATAGCAAGAATGTTGAAGAAAGATATTTTGGTGTTCCGAAGTTGGCGTCATTAAACAGAAACCAAGATGGAGATTTCATTGCAACTAATTAGAAATTCCTCTTTCAGGTATGTAATAAAATATCTTCGCACAAAATAATGTACGATACACGAGTGGTACTAAATATGTTTGTTTTCATGTTCCCGGAAATTAAAAAAGCTCAATTACGTTTCGCTTTTTCAATCTTTTCCTCGAACATGAAAACATCAGCATACCGCTCTTGTAACGTATATTACTATTCTATCAATTCTGATATAATTTTAATGGCGATTTTACTTTATGCCTTCCCAAACAGAGCTGTCACTTATGGTGACAATATTCCCAACTCAGAAATAATAAAATTGACGACACAACTAGCAAAATTAAATTGGAGGGTTAGAGAATACTGAAGAATGCCTCAAATTAAAGTTTTAGTATATGATTACCTAAAAAGTAAGGCACGGGAAATTCAATGTCTTCTCCTGGATACCTGGTAAGTTGTTTTATTGCGCATAAACCTGAGTGTCTTCATATAAATTGAAACAAAATGGCTGAAATTAATTAACCAGTAAATACTTGGAGAATAAATTCGTTCCTCCAAGTTAATGATCGCTTCACAGTGAAGTTGGCTCTTTTAATACCCATTAAATTAGTGTTTATAGCACTACAGCACCCATTAATGCAACCCAATATACACAATGTAAGCTGATAGTGGGGAACCTAGTCTTCCATAAATTTGTTTCAGATGTCATGTTTTGTTATTCATTTGTTCCGATTTATACCTCTGAAGTAATCGCAGTAGACTGGGGAGCGGGATATTTTTAGTTTCCATGGTGACCTAGTAGGGCTAAGATGAGGACTAATAACTGAAGGGCGATAGAGCGTCGCGCCACGCTGGTTAACAGCTGCTAATTCGATAATTACGTGTCGCATTCACTTGTTATTTCACACGGGTCTAATTCCCAGGGATCACACTATCAAAATTTCTGAACCAGTTGACAAAACATAGTTGACAGCATCACGAATGATTACGCCATGTCCCAAGACTCTCGCGTGCGACAACGTGTTATGAATACCAGGCCCTGCAGACACGTACGCTGGTGTCCGTTGCGTGGGAATTAATTTTGTAAGTGTACAGTCAATGAAAATAAGTTTGAGAATTAAAGAATTGCAGGCGAATTTATTATGAAAGTTCCAATGAGTGAGTGAAAGATCTACACTACAATTAAATTAATAAAACACCGTATGTACCTACTTTATTTAACACTGTAGTGTACTTTATTTTATATTTAGGCCTATGTATATTCATAACCAATATAGCTAGTATTTCTATTGACTATTACACTTTCACTACGTCACACTACTTTCGACCAATAAAACGGTACGAAAGGACGTCTTTCAACCAATCATGGCTGCTTATCGCACAATTTTATTCCGTCCCTAACATTTGTTTAATTTTATCGCGTCCCTAGCATTTGTTTATTTTTATCACTACCCTAGCATTTGTTTCTTTGTTTGCCAACATTTCAAACTGCACTGGTCTGGACGTCAAAAAACAGAAAATTACAAACCACTCCAGTCGATGCACAGCACTTTCAAATATGACTCGCATTGGGATTCAAGAACAAGAATTAATAAAGATCACTGGTCATATATGAAGAGCACCATTCGGAAATCCTGAATAAGTTGAGGGATACACCATGTACATCAACGAGTTCACTTCTTTTACGCACACGTCCAATATAACATCAACTGAACCACCAACCACTAAAACATTCAAATTTGAAAATTGTACTTTCAATAATGGTTTCTTTTAAAATTATTCATGTTTATTTTTTATTTCATCATCCCTAATTAAAACTTTTCTAACACTTGTTTATATTATTTAGGTTATGTTTGTTATAGCTCCTGCTATATGATATTATGGATAGTCACGTATCAGAGATTGTTTAATACTAAGATTTGTTGAAAATCATCTGTCAAGTGACGTTGATTACTGGGATCCGGATGATTGAAGTGGAATACAAATGTTTTGATAAAAATGATACTGAATGAACAAAGCCTTCTTGACTAGTAACCGTCCACAGAGTTCAATGATGATTCCATAGTTGGCACAACTGATACCGGTAACAAGAAAACATAATCATAAAACACTACTGCCATCTAGCGTAATGTTGAGATGGTACAATAATACATTTGAAGACAGTTGTATTTTCGTAAGCCAATTAATATTTTATTGTATTGGAGTACTTTGTTACTTCTAATCTTTATAAACTTTCTTCTAATCGTGTAATAGTCAATTAAATCCCACTCGAGTTTTGATTTTCTCTAGATAAATCTGCTCGTGTTCCACTCGCAGATTCATCGATAAAATCAAAACCTCTAGTGAGATTACTGTTGATAAACATAGAGGAGATACATTATAATAAGAGAGAATGGAACAAGGCGGACCGCTTAGGAAACCACGACACATGAAGTTTATCTTTTATTTCTGTTTCTATGGCAACACGAGTGTCATTCTCCAGCAAAACATTACAAGAGAGAATATCATCGAAATGATAGCCGTCCAAATCTTGGATTTAAAATATCAGCATCCTAATCAATTCAAATGAACAAAAAAGAAAATGTAAATTAATGTTTAAAAAATTACATAATGAAATTAAAAAAAAAAAAAAGAAGAATATTCTGCGATAAGATGTGGTGACTATCAAAACGATAAAAATTTATTGAAAATAAATAATATACATTGAATATTATAAAGATGAATAAAGATGGTGATTGATGATGTTCAGTGAAGATTTTAATAGTAATATGCGTTACAAGAGCGGTATGTTGAAGTTTTCATGTTCGAAAAGAAAAGTTTGAAAAAGCGAAACCTAGTTGAGCTTTTTTAATTTCCGAGAATTGAAACAAAACATACCGCTTGTGTATCGTACATTATTTTATGCGAAGATCGTTTATTACATACCTGAAAAAGGAATTTCTAATTAGTTGCAATGAAATCTCCATCTTGGTTTCTGTTCAATGACGGCAAATTTGCAAAACAAAAATATCTATCTTCAACATTGTTCCTTTAAAATGTTTTCTGTGTTTACTATACTCCAGCAGGCCGTGATATACGTCTGTCTTTTTTTCCCCAGTCTATGATGAGTCTGGAATCTTGTTGATTTTTTCACGGCTTCCTTAATGTTACTTGCATCACGAATGCAGTAACTTTAGTGGAGTTGTAGAGTTTACTTAATTTTTGCAAATATTTAAAAACAATAATTAACAGTGCAATTTAGGTGAAATTGCAGTGGTAAGTTTCCAATTTATAATTATTACTATATTGAACGTCTTTAAAAATAATATGTTAAAAGCCTAAAGCAGTAAAATCAATATGTCACTTAAGCGGTAAGAAGAGGGAAATTGTTGTGTGTTAGGTTGGGAATACTGAATGTGGAATTTTAGACTTTCCGCGGATTGGTTTTGTGCGGAAACCAAGCAAATACGCACGATCTCGCACAAAATAAGTTTAAGAATTTATTATGGAAGTTTCAATGACTGCGTGAATGATCTACACTCCAATGAAAATAATATACCACTTAAGTTAGTATGATTTAAGTTAAGACAAAATAACATGGTATATTCATAACCCATACAGCTAGTATTTCTATTGAAAAACATCGAGGAGGTACATTAAATAGAGAATAGAGAGGGGCGGACCGCGTAGAAAACCACGACACATGAAGTTTATCTTTTATTTCTGTTTCCATGGTAACACGACTGTCATTCCCTATCAAAACATTACAGTAAATTTCTCCCTTTGTACCTCCAACACAGACGTTTTGCATGAAAATTTTCGTGTACAGAATATATGACTTAGACATACATATCTCTGACTTAGGACTACTGAACAAAGAGTCTTAAACTTTAAGGCTCAATTGTATAAAAGTCACTAACTATAGGTAATTTTAAGTGAATATTAATAAATAAATACGTATGTTGTATAAAATTAATTTAAGGACATGCAAACTAGGTTCAGTACTAACTGATATTTGCAGTAAAATATGTGGTAACATCGCAAAACATGAAAAATTCATTTGTAAAGCCAGTTGATTTTCAACCGTTTTGCCAATGAAACAGAAAACAATCACCACGGCCTCCTGAATATACGTCTCAATTCGTGTGAGGAACCTTTGTTCAAGTTCTCCTACTACAAATTTTGGTAACCGAAATCAAATTTTAAATTGTTATTGAATTCAATAAATGGATTTCCTTGCATGTGAAAAACAAAGGAACACAGAGAAATTAAATATCATCATCTGGTAGAGTTCCTGGGTAACTCAGTCGGTAGAGCGTTGGTGCGCTTAACCAAAGGTACCGGGTTCGATACCCGGCTCCGGACCATTTTTTTTCTTGAAATTATTTATCAGATGACGCAGAACAATCAGAATCGTGGAAAAATATTAAGTTGTAATGTAATTTAACCTATAAAAAATATTAAATGTCCGTATAACATCATATCACATAAAATTAACAGAAGTCTGTCTAAATACAACTGAAATAAACTTAACTATTTTATTTTTAAGGAGAAATATTTTCTCTCCTTTTTTTCTTTCGGAAATATATTCTGTGAACTTAAGTTAATATGATTTAAGTTAAGACAAAATAACATATAGTATTTATACTTACAAATGACTTTTAGAGAACCCGGAGGTTCATTGCCGCCCTCACATAAGCCCGCCATCGGTCCCTATCCTGAGCATGATTAATCCAGTCTCTATCATCATATCCCACCTTCCTCAAATCCATTTTAATATTATCTTCCCATCTACGTCTCGGCCTCCCTAAACGTCTTTTTCCCTCCGGCCTCCCAACTAACACTCTATATGCATTTCTGAATTCACCCATACCTGCTACATGCCCTGCCCATCTCAAACGTCTGGATTTAATGTTCCTAATTATGTCAGGTGAAGAATACAATGCGTGCAGTTCTGCATTGTGTAACTTTCTCCATTCTCCTGTAACTTCATCCCTCTTAGCCCCAAATATTTTCCTACGCACCTTATTCCCCAACAATCTTAACCTCTGTTTCTCTCTCAAAGTGAGAATCCAAATTTCACAACCATACAGAACAACCGGTAATATAACTGTTTTATAAATTCTAACTTTCAGCTTTTTTTAGAGCAGACTAGATGACAAAACCTTCTCAACCAAATAATAACAGGCATTTCCCATATTTATTCTACGTTTAATTATCTTCCGAGTGTCATTTATATTTTATTTGTTATTATTGTTTCAAGGTACTTTAGCTTTTCCGCCTTTCTGAGGGATAAACTTCCAATTTTTACATTTCCATTTCGTACTAAAAGTTATTATACAACAAAAAAAATTCGCAGTTAAGTATAACTGCAGATTAGTTCTGTGTCTTAATCTGAAGTTAACTGGCCCTAAAACTTGCAAAACGAAGCTTTAAAACTGGTCAAAGAGATCGTGAAATGTACATCGTAGTCAGTACATTACAAACAGTGCTGTATTTCTAAAAATAAATAAATAAAAAGTTCTCTGACTCTAGAATTTCGAAACATAAGCTACTGGGCCATTCTGTTTGATCAGAAACAGTTTGTTGGATATAATAATCCGAGGCACGACAGCCCATGAAGGACTTTGACCGACCGACTGCTGCCCTCACATCCACATCCCGAAGCAGAAGTGGTCGATCATCCAACCATAACGTAGGTATCGTGTGGTTAGCACGATGATCACCCTAACGTTATAGCTGGATTTCGCGACCGGATTTCGCTACCTATCGTAGCTCCCCAAGTGCATCACGATGCTGGGTGGGTACCGGTCCTATACATCGACCGAAATTTTATGAGAAAATTTCTTCCCCCATGAGGAATCGAACTAGCGCGCATTCCGTAAGGCGAATCCTAGGTGGGATGCCTGACGACACGGCGCGAGACTTTCTTGTATATAGTCGTATAGAAAACAAAATTGGAGCAATTTCGTGATAGCAAAGGTAAATAGGTTAGGTTAGGTCTGAAGTGTAGACCTCACTGTGAAACTGTTTATGTACTAATAATAGTAATATACGTTACAAGAGCGGTATGTTGACGTTTTCATGTTCGAGGAAAAGATTGAAAAAGCGAAACGTAGTTGAGCTTTTTTAATTTCCGAGAACATGAAAACAAACATACCGCTCGTGTATCGTACATTATTTTGTGCGAAGATCGTTTATTACATACCTGAAAGACGAATTTCTAATTAGTTGCAATGAAATCTCCATCTTGGTTTCTGTTTAATGACGCCAACTTCGGAACACCAAAATATCTTTCTTCAACATTGTTACTGTAAAATGTTTTCTGTGTTTACTATACTCCAGCAGGCCGTGATATACGTCTGCCTTTTTCCCCCCCAGTCTATAAATGCGAACTTAAAACAAACGCTAAGGTTATGTAATGATTTATTTTTCATTTTAATATTTTAACAATATTATTTATATAACATATTGCAGTAATAACATCGGCATCTGGAATCTTGTTGATTTTTTCACGGCTTTCTTAATGTTACTTGTATCAGGAATGCAATAAGTTTCGTGGAGTAGTAGACTTTACTTAATTTTTGTAAATATTTAAAAACAATAATTAACATTGCAATTTAGGTGAAATTGCAGTGGTAAGTTTCCAATTTATAATTATTACTATGTTAAACGTCTCTAAAAATAATATGTTAAAATCCTAAAGCAGTAAAATGAATGTCGCGCTTAAGCGGTAAGAAGAGGGAAATTGTTATGTGTGTTAGGTTGGGAATACTGAATGTGGTATTTCACACTTACCGCGTATTGGTTCTGTGCGGAAAACAAGCAAATACGCACGATCTCGCACAAAATATTATGAATTTTTATAAATGTAAAATTTGACGATAATGTGACAATCAGGAAGGTGCTCTGGCTTCTATTTTTAATTCTCAGAATAAAGCTTTTCATTACCGATAATTGCTGATATTATTTATTCCATTTTTTTATTCGTAACGCGTCACCTCGTTCCTAATGGATTGAATCTTCACTGTAAAATTGTTCAACATTTGCTGTAATCAAAATGTACCTAAGTTTGATAAAGTAGCTTTTATATAGCGGATGCTGGCAACGAGCAAATAAAGGAAATTGATAAACATAATTTACACATAGTCAGAAAATCGATAGAAGCATGGATATCTTTACGTGTGGATGCAATCTCCTGTCGATAGGTGTATATGATGCATATCTTTGCATAGAACTACACGTGGGTAGTGGAAAAAGAAAACACAGGGAGAACAAGGGGAAGTCGAAGAAAACACGAATACAGGTAGAAGAAGGGGAAGACAAGGAGAACAGGACAGATACAAATAAAACAACACAAATACAAAGATAACAAGGCAAAACAAAGAAACCAAGGGGAAAACAAAGAAAACAAGGGGAAAACAAAGAAAACAAGGGGAAAACAAAGAAAACAAGGGGAAAACAAAGAAACCAAGGGGAAAACAAAGAAACCAAGGGGAAAACAAAGAAACCAAGGGGAAAACAAAGAAAACAAGGGGAAAACAAATAAACCAAGGGGAAAACAAAGAAAACAAGGGGAAAAAAGAAACCAAGGGGAAAACAAAGAAACCAAGGGGAAAACAAAGAAACCAAGGGGGGGAAAGAAACCAAGGGGGAAAACAAATAAACCAAGGGGAAAACAAAGAAACCAAGGGGAAAAACAAAGAAACCAAGGGGGAAAAACAAAGAAACCAAGGGGAAAACAAAGAAACCAAGGGGAAAACAAAGAAACCAAGGGGAAAACAAAGAAAACAAGGGGAAAACAAAGAAACCAAGGGGAAAACAAAGAAAACAAGGGGAAAACAAAGAAACCAAGGGGGAAACAAAGAAACCAAGGGGAAAACCAAGGGGAAAACAAAGAAACCAAGGGGAAAACAAAGAAACCAAGGGGAAAACAAAGAAAACAAGGGGAAAACAAAGAAACCAAGGGAAAACAAAGAAAACAAGAGGAAAACAAATAAACCAAGGGTAAAACAAAGAAATCAAGGGGAAAACAAAGAAACCAAGGGGGGAAAAAAGAAACCAAGGGGAAAACAAAGAAACCAAGGGGAAAACAAAGAAACCAAGGGGAAAACAAAGAAACCAAGGGGAAAACAAAGAAACCAAGGGGAAAACAAAGAAACCAAGGGGAAACAAAAAACCAAGGGGAAAACAAAGAAATCAAGGGGAAAACAAAGAAACCAAGGGGAAAAACAAAGAAACCAAGGGGGAAAAACAAAGAAACCAAGGGGAAAACAAAGAAACCAAGGGGAAAACAAAGAAACCAAGGGGAAACAAAGAAACCAAGGGGAAAACAAAGAAACCAAGGGGAAAACAAAGAAAACAAGGGGAAAACAAAGAAACCAAGGGGGAAACAAAGAAACCAAGGGGAAAACCAAGGGGAAAACAAAGAAACCAAGGGGAAAACAAAGAAACCAAGGGGAAAACAAAGAAAACAAGGGGAAAACAAAGAAACCAAGGGGAAAAACAAAGAAACCAAGGGGGAAAAACAAAGAAACCAAGGGGGAAACAAAGAAACCAAGGGGAAAACAAAGAAACCAAGGGGAAACAAAGAAACCAAGGGGAAAACAAAGAAACCAAGGGGAAAACAAAGAAAACAAGGGGAAAACAAAGAAACCAAGGGGGAAACAAAGAAACCAAGGGGAAAACCAAGGGGAAAACAAAGAAACCAAGGGGAAAACAAAGAAACCAAGGGGAAAACAAAGAAAACAAGGGGAAAACAAAGAAACCAAGGGAAAACAAAGAAAACAAGAGGAAAACAAATAAACCAAGGGTAAAACAAAGAAATCAAGGGGAAAACAAAGAAACCAAGGGGGGAAAAAAGAAACCAAGGGGAAAACAAAGAAACCAAGGGGAAAACAAAGAAACCAAGGGGAAAACAAAGAAACCAAGGGGAAAACAAAGAAACCAAGGGGAAAACAAAGAAACCAAGGGGAAACAAAAAACCAAGGGGAAAACAAAGAAACCAAGGGGAAACAAAGAAACCAAGGGGGAAACAAAGAAAACAAGGGGAAAACAAAGAAACCAAGGGGAAACAAAAAACCAAGGGGAAAACAAAGAAAACAATGGGAAAACAAGGAGAACAACAGAAATACAAAGAAAACAACACCAATACAAGTAGGAGAAGGGGAAAACAAGGAGAATAAACGAAAGACAAAGATAACACGAATAAAAGGAGAAGGGGAAAACAAAAATAATAAGGGAAACACAAGGAGAACAACAGAACACAAAGAACAAGATAAATACGTGGAAAACAAGAATAAAGACTTCTACTATTAATGCCAAAACATTCCATATATGTATACATCTTACGCAAAGGGACCAAGGGGTTCGCGACCCACACTTTCAGAACCACTAGTTTAGCGATTTTTATTGTATATTTATTCACAGTTAGTGCCCCTAATATTTTACGTTTATAAGCCAACCCTGCATCGTAGAGGACAGGAAGAAATTATTACGATAAAACTGTCATTTATGTTATTAATTAGAGACGTGGCCTGTCCCTTGTGCCTCTCTTGCACAGCCAGACGCGTACTCCAAAATTCCCTTTATAAATCGACAATAGCAACGTTGCCATGGCGATAATTATCGTGCTGCTTGTGTGGGATTAGCGATCCGCTTATTTCTGCGCATGAAACATTAAACGCGGAATCTCTCCTGACAGCAATAATTTGATTTCTTTTCAACCATATCGCAATTCAACTATCGATAAGCTAACAGGGAAATGATCCCATCACTCCAGCTGATAGAGAGGCCCTCGCGCATTGTACGGCAAGTACCCTGCTCCTGGTATCAATGCCGGGTCGAGTCTGTGAAGATAAAGGCTACATTACTTTCCATTTTTAATTTCTCATCATGAGAAATTAAGCAGACAATACTGTGAATTTCATTATTTTCACAAAGGTACTCATTTTCACCATAACAAGTGAAAAAGGGTATTTTTACAACCCTTTTCTTCAGAAATTTCTGTTAATTTAACTACAGGCCGGATTTTGTTCAAATTCAGTATCTATGAGTCAATTTATCAGGGAATGATGTACATGAAATATAATAATTTTAGTACTAGTCTGTCTGTGTACAGCGATTTCTACTAAACTATTGGACGGATTTTGTTCATATTCAGTATCTACGAGTCAATTTATCAGGGAATGATGTACATGAAATATAATAATTTTAGTACTAGTCTGTCTGTGTACAGCGATTTCTACTAAACTATTGGACGGATTTTGTTCATATTCAGTATCTACGAGTCAATTTATCAGGGAATGATGTACATGAAATATAATAATTTTAGTACTAGTCTGTCTGTGTACAGCGATTTCTACTAAACTATTGGACGGATTTTGTTCATATTCAGTATCTACGAGTCAATTTATCAGGGAATGATGTACATGAAATATAATAATTTTAGTACTAGTCTGTCTGTGTACAGCGATTTCTACTAAACTATTGGACGGATTTTGTTCATATTCAGTATCTACGAGTCAATTTATCAGGGAATGATGTACATGAAATATAATAATTTTAGTACTAGTCTGTCTGTGTACAGCGATTTCTACTAAACTATTGGATGGATTTTGTTCATATTCAGTATCTACGAGTCAATTTATCAGGGAATGATGTACATGAAATATAATAATTTTAGTACTAGTCTGTCTGTGTACAGCGATTTCTACTAAACTATTGGACGGATTTTGTTCATATTCAGTATCTACGAGTCAATTTATCAGGGAATGATGTACATGAAATATAATAATTTTAGTACTAGTCTGTCTGTGTACAGCGATTTCTACTAAACTATTGGACGGATTTTGTTCATATTCAGTATCTACGAGTCAATTTATCAGGGAATAATGTACATGAAATATAATAATAATGAGAAAAATTACAAATTATATAGGTTTAGATGTAAAGGGTTGTTATGTTGAAGAAATAAACATTAATTTAATTCTTTTGACGTACAGTAAATTTTAGATGTCAGGCTAAGAACGTATCACTGAATATCGTGTCATACTATTTGCAGCTACATTTCCATAAAGGTCTTAAATAACTCCATCGTTCTGTTATCAGGATTTATAAACGAAACAAAGTCGTTCAAGAAAATGGCAAAGGGAAGCTTCATAACATAAAATACGTAACACATAACACAAAAGAATGAAGTGTGTGTTGTAATCGTTTAATCTCAATTGTCAATACGCAGGGCACACCTACAGTTTTTTGTTTCGCTGTACGCTTTCCAATTAAACTCTACCTGCGTCATCCCGTTCTTAACATTCATCCTTTGTAATTACACCTCGCTCGTTTTTATTCGCCCCATCATCAAGATGAGCTACTCCATTACTTGCAACAAGGATATACAGTATATAGGGTCAGCATATCTCAATATCTACAACGAAGGGATTCAAACTTATGATATAATCCTTTTTAGCAACGTCGAACCCAAGCCTTCCGTTATTCTGCCTGGTCCTTATTTATAATTTCGTTTATTCTCCTATATTTCTTCTCTATTCTTTGTTATTTCTTTCTTTCAGTGATACTTCACTTCTATCACATCACTTCAAACATTTTGATTCAGATTTTTGAAGTGAAATCTTAAGGTTCGACGGTCATATGAAAAAAACGTTATGGAAGTTTCAACATCTGACTGCAGTTGTTTAGCAACGACAACAATTATGTTGCACTATTGCTTAGCAACAGTATATGCTTATGTCTCGTAATCAGAATATTGTACGAAATGGAACTATAAAAGTTGGAGATTTATACTTGGAAGAGGTGGAGAAGTTCAAATATCTTGGAGCAACAGTAACAAATATAAATTATACTCGGGAGGAAATTAAACACAGAATAAATATGGGAAATGCCTGTTATTATTCGGTTGAGAAGCTTTTATCATCCAGTCTGCTGTCAAAAAATCTGAAAGTTAGAATTTATAAAACAGTTATATTACCGGTTGTTCTGTATGGTTGTGAAACTTGGACTCTCACTTTCTGAGAGGAACAGAGATTGAGGGTTTTTGAGAATAAGGTTCTTAGGAAAATATTTGGGGCTAAAAGGGATGAAGTTACAGGAGAATGGAGAAAGTTACACAACACAGAACTGCACGCATTGTATTCTTCACCTGACATAATTAGGAACATTAAATCCAGACGTTTGAGATGGGCAGGGCATGTAGCACGTATGGGCGAATCCAGAAATGCATAGTGTGTTAGTTGGGAGGCCAGAGGGGAAAAGACCTTTGGGGAGGCCGAGACGTAGATGGGAAGATAATATTAAAATGGATTTAAGGGAGGTGGGATATGATAGAGAATGGATTAATCTTGCTCAGGATAGGGACCAATGGTGGGTTTATGTGAGGGCGGCAATGAACCTCCGGGTTCCTTAAAAGCCAGTAAGTAAGTAAGTACGTTTTGCTTAGCAAACGGTAAAGGATTACGTCACACTGCTTATGTATAACATTTAAACTGTTTGAACACGATCAAATTTTCGTCAGATCCATTCCTTCACAAAACTTTCAAGACTTCCCATACGTTACAGGTTTTACTGTGAAATCAGTTCCAATCAGGCAAATATGGGCACCATAAGGCATTTACTCTATAACTCATCTTGTACTTGGGTAATGAGTATATCTATTCTGCCTTTCTTCCGGCACACACCTCAATTAATAACTTACAAATAGCTTTTTAAAAACCCGTAGGTTCATTGCCGACCTCACATAAGCCCGCCAGCGGTCCCTATCCTGAGCAAGATTAATCCAGTCTCTACCATCATATCCCACCTCCCTCAAATCCATTTTAATATTATCCTCCCATCTACGTCTCACCCTCCCTAAAGGTTTATTTCCCTTCGGTTTCCCAACTAACACTCTATATGCATTTCTGGATTCGCCCATACGTGCTACATGCCCTGCCCATCTCAAACGTCTGGATTTAATGTTCGTAATTATGTCAGGTGAAGAATACAATGCGTGCAGTTCTGTGTTGTGTAACTTTCTCCATTCTCCTGTAACTTCATCCCTCTTAGCCCCAAATATTTTCCTAAGAACCTTATTCTCAAACACCCTTAATCTCTGTTCCTCTCTCAAAGTGAGAGTCCAATTTTCACAACCATAAAGAACAACCGGTAATATAACTGTTTTATAAATTTTAACTTTCAGATTTTTTGACAGCAGACTAGATGATAAAAGCTTCTTAACCGAATAATAACAGACATTTCCTATATTTATTCTGCGTTTAATTTCTTCCCGAGTATCATTTATATTTGTTACTGTTACTCCAAGATATTTGAATTTTTCCATTTCTTCGAAGGATACATCTCCAATTTTTATATTTCCATTTCGTACAATATTCAGATCACGAGACATAATCATATACTTCGTCTTTTCGGGATTTACTTCCAAACCTATCTCTTTACTTGCTTCAAGTAAAATTCCCGTGTTTTCCCTAATCGTTTGTGGATTTTCTCCTAACATATTCACGTCATCCGCATAGACAAGCAGCTGATGTAACCCGTTCAATTCCAAACCCTGCCTGTTATCCTGAACTTTCCTAATGAAATATTCTATAACGACGTTAAAAAGTAAAGGTGATAGTGCATCTCCCTGCTTTAGCCCGCAGTGAATTGGAAAAATCATCAGACAGAAGCTGGCCTATATGAACTCTGCTGTAAGTTTCATTGAGACACATTTTAATTAATCGAACTAGTTTCTTTGGAATACCAAATTCAATAAGAATGTTATATAATACTTCTCTCTTAACCGAGTCATATGCCTTTTTGAAATCTATGAATAACTGATGTACTGTACCCTTATATTCCCATTTTTTCTGCAATATCTGTCGAATACAAGAAATATGAGCAATAGTTGATCTATTACGCCTAAAACCACACTGATGATCCCCAATAATTTCATCTACGTACGGAGTTAATATTCTCAATAGAATATTGGACAAAATTTTGTACAACGTCAACAAAAGTGATATTCCTCGAAAGTTACTAGTTAGTCCTGAGAACGCTCCATGCCGTGGTGATAGGGACCCACAATACATGACCTCAATTAATAACACAAAACATAAAATTCATTAAAATTTATTTCACTCAGAATCACATTCACAATACTTACAAATAAGAACAAATACTTAAAGATCTAAATATAACAATCATATCGAAAAGAGAGCAAAAAGTTTTCACGTAATTACAGGGAACCTGTGAAGCGTCTGTCATTTGTTCATTTCTTATTTATTTCTTCCAATACAGCTTCACTTCTTTTCTCTGTTTCTTTGATATTAGTTCCGATCTCCGTCGCTGCATCTCTCGAAGAGCTTTGTTCTCCCACCTCCAAACCTGAACTTACACATTTCCAAGAAATGACACACCAATATGGCGGGCATTCCGTAACGTACTTTCCGCACAACGCCGGACTTGTTCCTGAGACAACATACACCACAATGGATTCGAACCCACAACCGCAGCCTCCGCGCAACGCGTCATACCCGCCATGTTTGCAATGCGTTACGCAGTACCAGTAATTAGCAAACTGCGATAATCACATTCGCGTCTGTTTTGTTTGCGATGTGATAAACGTGGCCCGTGTCGTGTCGTGTCAATAATTAATTTCCCTTGGATGGAAACTGTCAACTTTCGGATCGCTCGTTGCCAGGGAAATGTTTCCCTAATCTCCATTCGTTGCAAAATGACTCGCAGCAAAACAAATGACATTCGAGGACTGTTTTTCTTTATATTGAGGGGGGAACTTGATGCTTCCTGATTTTCATTTCAACTCACTGTTACAAGAATTATTTAATTGTATATTTATTTATTTGCTTTCTTGCACACTTTATTTATTATTTAATTATTTATTTATTCATTCATTTATTTATTTATTCATTCATTTATTTATTTGTTTATTTATTCATTCATTTATTTATGTGTTTATTTATTCATTCATTTATTTATTTGTTTATTCATTCATTCATTTATTTATTTGTTTATTTATTCATTCATTTATTTGTTTGTTTATTCATTCGTTTATTTATTTGTTTATTAATTTGTTTGTTTATTAATTAATTCATTCATTCATGAATTTATTTGTTTATTCATTCATTCATGTGTTTATTTGTTTATTTATTAATTCATTCATTCATGAATTTATTTGTTTATTCATTCATTCATGTATTTATTTGTTTATTCATTAATTCATTTATTTATTTATTTGTTTATTCATTCATTTATTTGTTTGTTTATTCATTCGTTTATTTATTTGTTTATTAATTTGTTTGTTTATTAATTAATTCATTCATTCATGAATTTATTTGTTTATTCATTCATTCAAGTATTTATTTGTTTATTTATTAATTTATTTATTTATTTATTTATTTATTTGTTTATTCATTCATTTATTTGTTTGTTTATTCATTCGTTTATTTATTTGTTTATTAATTTGTTTGTTTATTAATTAATTCATTCATTCATGAATTTATTTGTTTATTCATTCATTCATGTATTTATTTGTTTATTCATTCATTAATTCATTCATTTATTTATTTGTTTATTCATTCATTTATTTACTGATTTGTTTATTCATTCATTTATTGATTCGTTTATTCATTCATTTATTTGTTTATTCATTCATTTATTTGTTTGTTTATTCATTCGTTTATTTATTTGTTTATTAATTTGTTTGTTTATTAATTAATTCATTCATTCATGAATTTATTTGTTTATTCATTCATTCAAGCATTTATTTGTTTATTCATTCATTCATTAATTTATTTATTTATTTATTTGTTTATTCATTCATTTATCTGTTTGTTTATTCATTCGTTTATTTATTTGTTTATTAATTTGTTTGTTTATTAATTAATTCATTCATTCATGAATTTATTTGTTTATTCATTCATTCATGTATTTATTTGTTTATTCATTCATTAATTCATTCATTTATTTATTTGTTTATTCATTCATTTATTTATTGATTTGTTTATTCATTCATTTATTGATTCGTTTATTCATTCATTTATTTGTTTATTCATTTGTTTATTAATTAATCCATTCACTTATTTGTTTATTCATTCATTTATTTGTTTATTAATTAATTCATTCACTTATTTGTTTATTAATTAATTCATTCACTTATTTGTTTATTCATTCATTTATTTGTTTATTAATTCATTCATTTATTTGTTTATTAATTAATTCATTCACTTATTTGTTTATTCATTCATTTATTTGTTTATTAATTAATTCATTTATTTGTTTATTAATTAATTCATTCACTTATTTGTTTATTCATTCATTTATTTGTTTATTAATTAATTCATTTATTTGTTTATTAATTCATTCATTCACTTATTTGTTTATTCATTCATTTATTTGTTTATTAATTAATTCATTCATTTATTTGTTGATTCAGTCATTCATTTATTTATTTATTTGCTTATTCATACATTCATTTATTTATTTATTCATTCATTTATTCATTCATTCATTCATCCATTTACTTGTTTTTATTTGTTTATTCATTCATCCATTTATTTGTTTATTCATTCATTTATTTATTTGTTTATTCATTCATTCATCCATTTATTTAATCGTTCGTTTGTTCATTCATTTATTCATTTATTCATTTATTCATTCATTCATTCATTTATTTACTTATTTATTTATTTATTTACTACCCATACCTGTGCGCTTCACTGCTCTTGTTATAAATAAATATCATTGACTTAAATCTGTTATATTCCCAACACACACACACACACACACAGTGACCTACTTGGGAGAGATTATAATCCATAAGGGAGTTGAAATACTTGACTTTAATTTTGATTCCCTATATCTGAAAATAACAACTTTCTAAAGTAGGTACGTTGAAGACACATTTGGATCGGATGTAATTTCAAATCCGAAAGTAAGTACGACCAGAAATTATTATTGATACAGTGTTTTCGAGAAGCACTCATTCTTCTGATTCTATGAATTATGTTTTATTTCAGTTATTACAGACTGTTCTAGAAGTTGGCTTTAAAAGATCGTTCATTAGGTAAATGAAATGCTTGGGGTTAAATAAGAGTGTAAATAAATAAAGACACGCTTAAATATTACAGTGAATTGCATTTATTTATCCTAATTCCATCAGCTACCCTAGTTCGTGTGCAGACGTTACAGGCAGTCAAACGGATTTCCTCAAATTCCCCGTCAATTTCAACATGAAAAGCTTATGTTCGAATGTTACATGAATAAAACGTTACGAAAATTTCAATATTGTCGTGAGTTGCTTGGCAACTGTAATAAGTAGGGAAAGGGATTTGGAGTATTATAAAGAATGGTGAAACGTAGTATAGATACTCGTAGATCAGTGACTGTCAAGCGAGCTGCGTCACAGAACATGGATGAGTACAGTTCACTTCATACAAACTTACACGCAACGTCCTGTAAACGTATTTCAGAATAAACATATGGAATAGTTTAATGACATATAGTGGCCTATATACATAATCACTTTGAACTACATGTGTTTTTCTTGGCAACGCACAAGACACCAATAAACAACATTACAAATATACATAATTAAATATCAATCTCTGCGTCCTCGCGTGTCAGGGGAAATATTGATGGCTGATAGTTGTCTTCTGTGTGAAACTCGACTCTGAATATGTGTGTTTTTCTGGCAGGAGCGTGCTAAATTAAAACCTTTATTTACAATATCATGAAATATGATAATATGTATACAACGTACACTACAATCACAGAAACCTGCAGAAAAGTATATTCTATTATCCATGTGCTAAAAAGGATAAATGTTCATCTCCCCTCTTGCTTAAAAAAGTCCCTTGTGCAGACACTTGCATTTCCCTATTTCGACTATGCGGACATTTTACTGACTGACCTCTCCAGCGACAACAAAATGAAACTTCAACGTGCTCATAATTTGTGTGTACGTTTTGTAAGCAATGTTCGTAAATATGATCATATTACCCCATCCCTGGAAGCAATAGGTTGGCTTAAACTAGATAAGAAAAGAAATTTACATTCACTTCTCTTTCTCTTCGAAATCTTGAACTCTTCTATTCCTTCGTACCTGTCGTCTCGCTTCACTTACCTTTCTTCCCACCATAATCTGAACACACGCTCTCGTCATGAAACAGTACTAACAATACCATCCCATCGCACCTCCTCATACTCATCTTCTTTCACAATAGCCCTGCCAAGACTCTGGAATTCGCTACCTGCTAGCATCAGGGACTGTCGAAATAAAATTGATTTCAAACGAAAACTTACTAGGCACTTGGTCAGTAATTGATTACTTGTAAATAGTTTCTTTAATCTATCACAAAATATTTCAATATTCAGTAATTTCATCACTACAATTTTGTTATTCTAGATTTAATTTGTAATTCAGTAAATATAAAATATTCTTTGTTTCTCTATGATAAATTATCTAGCTTTAATTATTCAGGTAATCTTTTCGTACTTTGATTTTATTGTAATTGTAAATTTAATACTAATTGTAATATTATTTGTAATTGTAATTGTAAATTTAATACTAACTTAATTGTAATTTTATTGTTGATATTGTAGTTGGAACCTCCTGGTAGAGGGGCAGAGAAGGCCTGACGGCCTTATCTCTACCAGGTTAAATAAATAAATACTACTACTACTACTACTACAGTATTTAGAATATATATATATATATATATATATATAAAATATTACAATATTTACAAGATAGCCTAATAGAGTATCATTAAATGTTGAACAAAATGTACAGCCAAACGAAATGGCATTTTCAATTAATGCTATGTTTTGGTGATGAAACAATTATTCCTGCTGTGCCTTGTTATAATAAATTGTAAATATCATTTTCAAATTTTCTAAACACAACTTTGCTCTTTTGCAAGGAAGGAAATTTTTTAACATGGAAAAACTCCGCTCTACATCTGCAGAGACAATTGGAGAGTACTTGAAACAAAATACGTCAATTAAATTCACATGTTGAATGACGTCATTGGGATACATGTTTGTTAGTGCATCTGAAATCCGACTGAAAATACTGTACCTATCATTTTTAATCAAAACTCTGTTCATTTTTTCACCAACACGTTTTCCTACTTCACCTTCTACTGCACTCAGTTTATTTACAATAGTCCTCATAATATTTATTTGCTCAACTAGTTCTACTCCTGACTGTACTAATCGAATAATGGCATCCGGTAAATATAAAAAATTTGACTTAATATCCATGATTTATTTTTTTATTATTCTATCATTTAGCAGTTCCTGGCATATTTGAATCGCAGTCGAAAGACTGGACCACTTTCTTCACAGATTGGAGGTGATGTGCGTAATAATAATTATTGCAAGCTTCTAACATGACCCCCATCTCTTAAGAACTGGACATGGGGGAAGCGATAATTTAGGGAATTGTTTCCTGAATTTTGATACTCGATCTTAGCTTTTACAAATATAGTCTTTCAATTTTGTATTGTTAGTTGGTTTCACTTTCGGCATTGTACATGCACTTCACTACGCTGAACTGCAAACCTGCACGTTGAAGTTCTTATGCGACAACTGTCCCGTTCACCTGTTGTTGACGTGCAGAGATTTGCGAGTATGTCATGGAGGGGAGGACTTGGTATAAAGGGTTGTAAACAAATGACTGTGTAGATGTCAATACTAGCTTCTACTACTCCAAATTCCGTTCCCTAGTAATGAGAATACTTAAGTTAAATTTATTTCACTCTCAGTTATATTCAAAATCCTTATAAATAAGTACCAATTCCTCACAAATTTAAATATCATAACGATAACCAACCAAGAGCATTAAGGCTGGTTCACAATAAACCGGGAACGGAAACGACAACAAGAACGAGAACGGAAATAATGTTAAAATAAATGTATTTAAATGTGAGCATTCACAATAGTTAATTGTGAATACTCACATTTAAATATACATATTTTAACATTATTTCCGTTCTCGTTCTCGTTGTCGTTTCCGTTCCCGGTTTATTGTGAATTAGCCTTTACACGTTTCACTTTTTTAATAGGTGATGCTTCGCTAATGTCGTAGGATAAATAACTCAACACGCGTAAACTTCAATAAAAAACTGCGCGAGGTTGAGCTTCCAGTTCTGTATTTAATTGTACGCAAATATTATAAAACAATGTTGAGATAGCGATATTATGTCTGTATTACAGCAATTTTGAAACAAGAGCTGCGTGAAAACCTGGTTTGTAGCCCTTCTTAGTGAATTTTCAATTTAATTATTTCGCTACGCCGTAATGGATGAGCTGCAGACAATAATTACAGCCGCTCAGGGCATGTTCACTGGATTAGTCACGGCCCCCGTGACGATTTATCGAATTCGCGGCTTAATGCGGCACTGGAAACATCTGAAAGTCGCCTCCCAGCGCTTATTCAATGAACAATGAAGTTCATGATAATTACCCAAAATGCGTCACGATATAATATATCATTTGCTGGAACGGTGTTTCATCATGATGTCTGTTATATTGTTATAACTTGATTTAGAGGCAGAAATTGTTACTTTTCCTGGTCTTCAAAAGGACTCGCAGTTATTTCGTCGTGTAATCTGATTAAAACAAAGCAACCGTAAGTTAATTCTTATTTTACATATTGGTTATTGGTAAGAAGTCGTCGCTGAACGATTCACATCGTTTATAGTTCACTTCTATTGTTACACAACAAGATGGATGCACTGAACGATTCGCATCATTTATAGTTCACTTCTGTGAACGATTCCATTTTCTATTGTTACACAACACACTAAACCTGGAGTAATTTAAGCTTATTAATCAAATAAATAATTCTACTTACTGTTTTTTATATGCTCACCTGTATGTAATTTCTATTTTATACATATTTCATTGTTATTTTCCATCCGAAGATCATTAAGAACGATGAATATTAATATCTCCTATCTTTCTTCAAATAGTGTTTATATGCCATGTTAATTTTCATTTGTTTTCATAAGTTAACAATGATGCACATTGGGAGCAACTTATAAGAAATTATTTTCCTACACAATGCACGCTATATTCACGTTGTTTTGAAATGATTAATCGAAGATGGTTTGCTTATTGTTTATTACACGCACATTTCTATGTAATTTCTATTCCATACGTTTTTTTTCTATCCCCCGATCATTAAGAATGGTGAATATTATTTATGCTTGTTTCCTGTAGTTATTAAAATAATGTTATGTGGCATGTTAGTTTTTGTTTGTCGTTATTTACGTAAAAATGATGCGCCAAAAAATAAAAAATAATAATAATTTCGTCCTCACTCCACATCCTATTTATTCACATTTGTTTTTCCAGTGATTTATTAAAGAATGTACCGGTATTTAAAATACTAATAATTTAGAAACATGTTACATAAATCATCCTTGTGCCAAAAGAGAATGCTCCCTGGACCAAACTGTCGTATTTTGCAGTGGTCGTCAGTACTCGCTGAAATGGGTAATAATAATATAATAAAATAATGTTGTACGTAGCATTTAGAAACATGTTACATAAATCATCATTGTGCCAAAAGAGAATGCTCCCTGGACCAAATTATCGTATTTTGCAGTGGTCGTCAGTACTCGCTGAAATGGGTAATAATATAATATAATTGTTTTGCACGTAGCAAGCGGGGTATTGGGGCTGCAAGCTCCGATGATGATCCTACGTGTAGCACATGATGTAAAAAGCGGGGTATCAGGGCTGCAAGCCCCGATGATGATCCTACGTGTAGCACATGATGTAAAAAGCGGGGTATCGAGGCTCCAAGCCCCGATGATGATCCGATGTGTAGCACATGATGTAAAAAGCGGGGTATCGGGGCTCCAAGCCCCGATGATGATCCGATGTGTAGCACATGATGTAAAAAGCGGGGTATCGGGGCTGCAAGCCCCGATGATGATCCGACGTGTAGCACATGATGTAAAAAGCGGGGTATCGGGGCTCGAAGCCCCGATGATGATCCTACGTGTAGCACATGATTTAAAAAGCGGGGTATCGGGGCTCCAAGCCCCGATGATGATCCGATGTGTAGCACACGATGTAAAAAGCGGGGTATCGGGGCTCCAAGCCCCGATGATGATCCTACGTGTAGCACATGATGTAAAAAGCGGGGTATCGGGGCTGCAAGCCCCGATGATGATCCGACGTGTAGCACATGATGAAAAAAGCGGGGTATCGGGGCTGCAAGCCCCGATGATGATCCGACGTGTAGCACATGATGAAAAAAGCGGGGTATCGGGGCTGCAAGCCCCGATGATGATCCGACGTGTAGCACATGATGTAAAAAGCGGGGTGTCGGGCACTTAAAAGTGCCTTTTGGAAAGCATGGTGATGCGCATTTGACAAATGCAGTGTACGTACTTGCTAATAATCCCTTTTTATTTGTCGTTATTCATGGCCGGTTTCACCAAGCTTCTTTAAATCAGCACAAACGACTTGTCAGCAAATGGATCGTTTAATTTTAACGGAATCTTTAAAAGTTGACTGTTTCACCAAGCCTCGTATCTTTAAAATTAACAGGCGTTTACTAACGAGGGGATTTTGTACTTGTATCTTGCATGTTTTGTTTTTCATACGACCATGGCTTCGAAATCGCGAATTTCATTGGTTACATATGATCATGGCTGACTTTGTTTGGCATGAGAAAACAATCATAGGCAAACGGGTAAGAGGCAGTAATTTTAAGAACATCTTCCTAAATACAGTATGTTGTCATACCGCAATTAAAAAAAAAAAAAAAAGACAGCTGCTTCCAAATGTAAATAATAGGAATGTAGAGCAGTTAAATTGTAGCTTCTAAAGGAAATCTGAGAAAATTTAGCAGACTACAAGGTCGACAGCTTAAAAATTGATGCCACAATTAATTCTATACAAAGCATTCTAAGCAGTTATATTAGGCCTAAATTTAGGACGGGAAATCGCCTCTTCCATAAATTGCGTACTACTTTTCCACTGTATTTCATGCAGATTTATTAGTACCCTGTAACAATTTTGCCATGCTTGTGTGGCAGGATTCAGGAGAGGTGTCATTAAATTGGATTTTAAGGGGTATCCATTGCCTCCTAAAAGAAAAGCTCTTTGCGCCCTTTTCATTTAAAAGGCATCCTCCTTTGGAATGTTGTGCTATCCGTGTAGACCGTAACATTATCTTAAACCGAGAAGAATCTGTTGGGGAGGCGTTAAGTGGGCGATTCCTATCTGTCGTATTCTAACCTATTACAATTTCAATAAACTAGCGCTGAGGTAGTTCTGAGGTAGAAGTGAAAATCGTTGAACTTATAAGGGATGTTTTTGTGGTAATGCAGTTGATCGTATATGCAAGGCATAACAAAAACCTAAACTAATCAAACATAACCTGTCACAGATTTGTATGTGCAAGGTGTATAAGCAGAATACGAAGGAAACTACCTCAGCGCTAGTTTAGCCACAATTTTTCTATGCGGAGCGTTACATAGGCCTATGAAATTGTTTGCATATTGAAGGAAAAATAGGATCTTCTATTGCAGAATCTTTTGGCTATATTACTGCCAGGATATACGATTGGAACATGTACACAATCTATGTTGTCTATGACAACAGAAAATTTAGCTATAAGCTTATTAGGCCTATAGAAATAATGACTATTGTAGTGTTGATAGTACGTCTGATAATTTATTCACATATCTAGACAATACAGCTTTTGATACCCCGTTCATATCATCAATTACTATTTCAAAACTTCCCGCAACGTTATTTTAAAACGAGAAGAATCTGTTGAAGAGGCGTTAAGTGGGTGATTTCTTTCTGTCGTATTCTAACCTATACAGTATACCGGCATTCAGTTTCTTCTAGAATCATTCTTACTACTTATTTCCTTAATGTGTAGCTTTCGTGGAATTCTTTATCACTTAAATCTTCAAAATGATTATTCCGAGTGTTATTACAACATATAAGTTCGTCGTTATGTTGAAGTTCTAAATAAAGAACTTCATCATCGAATAATTACGTCCGCCATGTTGTTGACTTCTTAACGCATCGTTACTATTTTAACGCGACGAATAGGTCCTAATAAATTAACGATGAATTTAAAGATGCGTTAGCAATAATGATACTTGGTGAAACACAAAAACTGACTAACGTGTCATTAAATTATTTAACGAGACGTTATAATGATAACGAAGGTTGGTGAAACCGGCCATTAAAGTAACAAGAGGAGAAGGGATAGAGACACCATTTTAAAGATTTATATCGTTCACTAGATGAGTTGATTCAACTAACCTGGAAATAATGTGAATCGTTCAGCGACGACTTCTTGTAAATAACCTACATATTATATAGGCCTAATACTAGTTAACTATTTCAACAGTTTTCAACATATTTTAATTTAATACTACATATAATTGCCTATCTCGCCATTTTTTTTTTCACATTTTCCACGCATTTTCACTATGAAACTTTGAAAAAACTACTTGAAATTAGAGGGATGATTGTCACAACCACATTCAATGGAATTCGTGACTCATCGGGATAGCTAAACATACCAATACCACAATTAAGAAATAACGCCATCAAATACATAGCACAAGAAATTGGATACAATTATAACATAATAAACATCATAAAAAAGACGAACATAACACAAAAAATGCACTATACTAACGTACAAAAACAAAAAAATAACACGCAAGATCGCATCTTCATTCAGAAAATTAAGGGGTTAGGTACAGCTCACAGCAGAAAAATTTTAGAAATATTCAACATTTTTTCCTACATTACTGTATTTATTTTTAGTAGGTTATTTTACGACGCTTTATCAACATCTTAGGTTATTTAGCGTCTGAATGAGATGAAGGTGATAATGCCGGTGAAATGAGTCCAGGGTCCAGCACCGAAAGTTACCCAGCATTTGCTCATATTGAGTTGAGGGAAAACCCCGGGAAAAATCTAACCAGGTAACTTGCCCCGACCGGGAATCGAACCCGGGACACCTGGTTTCATGGCCAGACGCGCTAACCGTTACTCCACAGGTATAAATTAGTATGTGTAAAACACTGTTAATTTGCTATATGAAAAAAATATTTTTACGATTTAGAAAAAATTATATATATATATATATATATATACTGGGTGTTCATTTCAAAGTTTGTCATGACGTCACTGTTGTTGAGTCATCGATTTGAAGCGAGTTTCAGCTTATATGTCAGAGAAGTTGCCTATTATTCAAGACGTTCTTCAATCTGAACTTGAGAACGTGTACGGTATAACTTGAACGTCGTAGCAACAGATGGCGGTCTGTACGGTCTGTGTGCTACCATAACCTCTTTCGAACTGTGTTTTGCGCCGGCAAGTCGTACGCAGGGTATTTGTTATCATCGGTTGCGTACGGTAACATTCCACAACACAAATCAAATGCTCCGTGTCCATGTTGACCGTCGAAGTTAATGTCAACAAATACGTAAGTAATCGTCTTAACCCTCTCCCCATATCCCGACAGTACGTATTTCCAAACAGTTCACATTCCTGCCACTACCAGCGTTATCGTACGCATCGGTACGTATTCTTCAGAATGAACGCCGTACTTGCTAGGCAACTTCTCTGCCTCCTAGGTAATACACCTTTGCGGAAGTGTAGGAAGATTGAATTCTCTAGGCTCATCGGCTAGCCACGGCATACAGCAAGCCATGACACACTTTGAACTGAACATCCAGTAAAAAAGGTAAAAGGTAAAGGTATCTCCGTAACATGCCATGAAGGCACTTGGGGGGCATGGAGGTAGAACCCCATGCTTTCCATGACCTCGGCACTAGAATGAGGTGGTGTGGTCGGCACCACGCTCTGGCCGCCTTTTACCCCCGGGAAAGACCCGGTACTCAATTTTATAGGAGGCTGAGTGAACCTCGGGGCCGTTCTGAAAGTTTGGCAACGAGAAAAAAATCCTGTCACCACCTGGGATCGAACCCCGGACCTTCCAGCTGCTCTACCAACTGAGCTACCCGGCAGCCGAACACCCAGTATATATATATAATTGAAAATGGTGGCAGTTCACTTGCAGTGATGAAGCGTTTCCCTCATAACTCAAAAGCTATACAACATTCTGTGATGAAATTTTCTGTGTATATTTATGCATGTCATAACTAGCCTATAATATGATGCAAAATCACTTCTCTACCTGTCCGATAAAAATGAATTTATTTAAGAAAATAGTCAAATATCAGTATTTTCTTATAATACAAAATAAAAAAGTATTATTTATTAATGAATGTAGTTGAAAGAGCATGATATTGTAAACGTGAGTTTCAGCAATAAAATAAAAGAGAGAGAATATGAAAAACTTAAAAGTTTACGAGTTATGAGGGAAAAGCTTCTTCACTGCACAGTGAACTGCCACCATATTGAATTTTGAAAAAATATATAAATATTTTTTTAATCGTAAAAATATTTTTTTCGTGTCGCAGAAGGACTTTCATTATTGTACAAGATACAGTAATGGAGAGAAAAAAAATGTTGAATATTTCCAAAAATTTTACTGATGTAAGTTGTAACTAACCCCTTAAATTACAACATCGCATACAGAACACAAAACATTTTACATGAAACATCTCAACATACAAATAAGACAAAGAAACAAATACAATCTAACATACGTATACAAACTCACATACAATAGTTGTAACAACTTCTACATCGGACAAACTGGGAGATCATTTCAAACACGATACAGAGAACACATTACAGCTATGGCCAAATCACACAAGACCTTCAAATAAGCAGAACACATCTCAAAGACCAACCACAACTACAGCAACATAGAAACAGACATGGAAATCCTACATATCCAACCGAAAACCAGAAACTAGACACACTAGAACAGTACGAAATATAAAGATACACAAAAACACACCCACAACATACCCTCAGTACACAACTGAATTTCAGAATACGCACCATATTTGACTCCACACTACCAAACCCAAACACACCCCCAAGCAAAACAACTGAAGAAACCGGAAGAATCAAGGACCTCACTAGTTCTGATGATGGCTGATACGAAGTCGAAACTAGTCAATTTATAACTTAGTTTTCATTTTAACACATGAAAGTTGTTATAACCATATTTCTTATAATTTACTGTTATTTAAACTACTGTAACCGCAGTTGCATTAACAGAAGTGAAATTATTTGATATCAGAATTTTTTAATTGCCTCATGGATACCTATATACAACTCAATAGACATTTACAACCAGATTCATTACTTTTTGCAGACGATTTAGCTCTGGTGGCATCCTAAGAAGCTGAATTACAACGTTCAATTTTTAATTTTAACAAAATTGGAATGAAATATGATATGAAAATCAATAAAGAAAAATAAAAAATTATGGCATTCTGCGGAAAATACCCTGTGCCTAGCAAAATATGTTTACATTAAAAAATATTAGAAAGGATAAATTATTTTACATATCTCGGATACACATTATCTTTTTTCGATGAAGTAGACATTTCACAGAAAATTTCTAAATACACCGAAACAATGGAAATAATTAACACCATTATGAAACCTTCCCTAAGTACAAAGGCATACTAGAATTCGCCTTTACAAGAACTTGGCGAGACCTGTACTTTGTTACGGCAGTGAGGCATGGACATTGAGGAAGAAAGACGAAAGCAGAATAACTTACTTACTTACTTACAAATGGCTTTTAAGGAACCCGAAGGTTCATTGCCGCCCTCACATAAGCCCGCCATCGGTCCCTATCCTGTGCAAGATTAATCCAGTCCCTATCATCATATCCCACCTCCCTCAAATCCATTTTAATATTATCTTCCCATCTACGTCTCGGCCTCCCCAAAGGTCTTTTTCCCTCCGGTCTCCCGACTAACAATCTATATGCATTTCTGGATTCGCCCATACATACTACATGCCCTGCCCATCTCAAACGTCTGGATTTAATGTTCCTAATTATGTCAGGTGAAGAATACAATGCGTGCAGTTCTGTGTTGTGTAACTTTCTCCATTCTCCTGTAACTTCATCCCTCTTAGCCCCAAATATTTTCCTAAGCGCCTTATTCTCAAACACCCTTAACCTATTTTCCTCTCTCAGAGTGAGAGTCCAAGTTTCAGAACCATACAGAACAACCGGTAATATAACTGTTTTATAAATTCTAACTTTCAGATTTTTTGACAGCAGACTAGATGATAAAGGCTTCTCAACCGAATAATAACACGCATTTCCCATATTTATTCTGTGTTTAATTTCCTCCCGAGTGTCATTTATATTTGTTACTGTTGCTCCAAGATATTTGAATTTTTCCACCCCTTCGAAGATAAATCTCCAATTTTTATATTTCCATTTCGTACAATATTCTGGTCACGGGACATAGTCATATACTTCGTCTTTTCGGGATTTACTGACTAACGGTTAATGAAATGAAATTTATGAGATATAGGCCTACAGCGGGATATACGAAATGGGATGAAGATGTGATGGAAGAATTACAACTATAACCTGTAATTAATCACGTAAAACATTGTCAGAACAACTGGATAAATCATCTGCATCACATGTGTAGAGATAGAATCCCAAAAGTCATGCTCCACTATCGTCCAAACGGGAAGAGATCTCTCGGTCGTCCAAAGAAGCGCTGGATTGAAAATTCAACTGTGAGATCGTAACAGGCCATTTGGCCTAATACTTGAAGGGAAGAAGAAGAAGAAGAATTTTTAAAACAAACTTATACTTTGAAGTTATCATAATCTCTCATTAAAAGTGCATTAAAGCGTTTCATAGCTTTTTTTTATTTTTAGTTAATACTAGCCGTACCCGTGCGCTCCGCTGCACCCGTTAGAAATAAATATAAAGTAATTATATAATTAAAATAGGACATTTGATCCAGGGAACATTCGTGTTTGATAGAAGGATAAATCGTTTATTATGTTACTTAATTTAAATTGAATTAAAAAATTAAAATACGATCATTTTGATCCAGAGACCACTCATTTGGTCATAAAAATTAGTTTAGGAAATACAGGAAACGAATATACAGAATAGCCTATCAAGTTTTCTGTGCATAAGAATCTATTTTAATCTTACCTGTCCTCGATTCACTCAGAAGTTACTGTAATAACATTATAGCATTATGTCCATCTAGAGAAACTAAACTTTCCAATGGTGAGTTAATAATTAATTATACAAATCGGTTAATTTAACTTCCGATATTGCTTCATACGAACACAGAAACATTGTCTGTAGGCTATGATTCATAGCTTTCGATTGTTGTTGACCAAGGCCCCTTATAGACGAAGTCATTTGTTTTTTAATTCATTACACGGCCTTAGATGGTAGTTATTTTAATTTTAAAACTCATTTATGTCATTAAATATCAGTCCTATCAAAATTTTTCAAGGAATAAAACTTATCGCAAATTATTTTTAAAGAAACTTTTGTTATATAACATTTTCCACAAAAATCAATAATAAGCGAGATATTTCGATTTAATTCAGGCCCCCTTATAACCCCCCTTTAAAATAATGTATTTTGAATGCCATATAGCCTAAAATCTAAGTTACAACGAACTTAATTTATATTCCAATTTTCATCGAAATCCGTTCAGCCATTATCGCGTGAAAAGGTAACAAACATACAGACAGACAGACATACAAACAAAAATGTCAAAAAAGCGATTTTCGGTTTCAGGGTGGTTAATTATATATGTTAGGACCAATTATTTTTGGAAAATCGAAAATTATCAGAAAAATTTCGGCTACAGATTTATTATTAGTATAGATTTAAATGTGCATCTCTAAGGTTTGTAGTACACAATTACAAACATACTTTGGTAGTTTCTAGTGCATATAAATCCTCGGTTTATTGACGAAACAGATCAGTTTTCCTGAAAAGCTTCGTGAAGGGAGCGCAGACCAAATTACAAACCTTGGTCAGATCCGTCTGTTTGCAACTCCACTGAAGAATTTCGTTAGCATTCGGCCGGAACACTAAAGGTCGCTAAAATACTGTCCCACAAGCCTTTGTAGCAACATCAAAGAAGCAACGACGGGAAAAAGAGGAAGAACGCAGAATTCCAAATCCAATCATTTGTAGTACTGAGGTTATATAAAAGATGGCACTGAGGTCGCCCAGATTATTAAATTTGCCTGTGAAGTTGCTCCACATAGAACATGCGAATGATTCAGCGGGGATTACCGCCCGCATCGGCTGCTGGGTGGGATTTATTAATGTATAAAACCAAATTTAAAGACTTCTCGGTTCGTGTAACTCAATTTCCAAGCTGCAACGTATTTTTCCTAAATCCGCTTCGCGGAACATCACTAATGCCCTCTTCCAACCCCATTTCGTGTCGGTATCCATTTTCTGCGGTTACACCACGGTTCGGTTATGAGTCGGGACGCAATTACTGGCTGCCATCGAAGCTAATAGCAATCGCGACAGCACACCGAACTGTAGTTCAAGAAGAGTGCACGTGGCGCTGCTGCAGCTCTCTTTGTAATTGGAAAGAAGGAACATCATCAACAATACAGAGTCAAATGAGACAGACCTGGCGAAGTTAATTACTGCACATTCATAATATATACAGGGTGTTCATTTAAAAACTTCTCAACTTTAATAGTTTGAGATTTTCAGGGGTCACGATTTTGAGAAAAAAACACACGGATATATTGGACTGGTGCACAAGCTCGTAGCTTTTTTCTGTATTTCCATTAATTTAATAGTACGATAGTGACACAGCTACCATAGGTCATAGAAGTCATCTTCACAAGTACAGACGTGGACAAATTATTAAGAAAATTGACGATTTTTATGATAATTCTGTTTATAAAATTTGACTTTTCAATTTAGACTACAGCTGACAATTTTGCATATTTCTATCATTACAGTAGATAGAAATAGGCCTATGCAGAAATGTCAACTGTATTCTAAATAGAAGAGTCAAATTTTGAAAAAATATATAATGAAAATATTCAATGTTGCTAATAATTTGTAAATGTGCAAAAATGCCAACTGCAGTCTAAATTGAAGAATCGAATTTTGTAAAAATATATATTAAAAATCTTCAATTTTGCTAATAACTTGTAAATATGCAAAAATGCCAGTGCAGTCTAAATTGAAGAGTCAAATTTAATTATAAAAGTCTTAAGTTTCGCTAATAATTTGGAAACATCCGAAATATCAACTGTAGTCCAAATTGAAGAGTCAAATTTTGAAAATATACCATACAAATCTTCATTTTTTTAACGTGTAATTACGCAAAAATGTCAACTGTATTCTGAATTGAAGAGTGATATTTTGTAAAAATATATACTAATAAAAATCTTCAATTTTGCTAATAATTTGTCCACGTCTGTAGAAGGATAGGAGAATCGAACTTCACTACAAATAAATTGCCAGTTCCAGAATGACGAGTCGAAGACTATCATAAGCCTACTTGTATTGATTTTGCATGCTCTATTATTATTATTATTATTATTATTATTATCATCATCATCATCATTTCAGTAGGGCGTTTGAATTTCAGTAAGACATTTGATGTAGTTCCACATTCTATTCTTTTGTCTAAATTAGATAATATAGGATTATCGGTAAGCTACGTAAGCTGGTTTGAAAATTATTTACACGACAGACAATCTAGTGTACGAATTTCGAATACTCTCTCTGATCCATTTAATATTATTTGTGGTGTGCCCCACTTTAGGATCTCTTCTATCTTTAATCTTCATTGACGACATTTGCAAAAGAATAAGTTCTGACTATCTATTATTCGCTGACGAACTTAAAATTTTTCGAAAAATCTATAGTGTTGCCGACTGTCAATTTCTTCAGGATGACATTAATTCAATTACCAATTGGTCAGTTGATAACGGGATGATGATTAGTGAATCCAAAACTTACGTAATATCATTTTCAAGGAAAACCTCTAGCCTACACTAAAATATAACTATCATCTAAAAAATGTATTAATTAACAGAAAAGATTGTAATTAGAGACCTCGGTGTATTAATTGACAATAAATTATATTTTCACAAACCACATTGATTAAATTTATAACTTTGCAATAAGAATGTAGGAATAATTCAGTCAATTTTTTATTCTTTTTTCAACACCTGACTCTCTTTTATTACTATACTATACATTAGTGAGATCGAAACTCGAATATGCATCTGTAGTTTGGAACTCTATTACTAGTTCTGATTCGCAAAACTGGAAAATATTCAAAGGAAATTTATTTCATTATGTTCGTACAGATTCCTGCCTAATAACTCTGAGTATAACTATGATAAAAAATGGAGCACTTTAAATGTCGAAGCCTGTATGCCAGACATCATGATCTCGATTACTTATTCTTATGTAAGGTCCTTAAAGTGACATAATTGTCAATCTTTCTTAAACACTGTCAGCCTTCGTATTCCTATGAAGGACACGAGACATCACAAACTCTTCTAAATTAGAAAATTCTAAATCATCCTCGCCGGTCTCCAGATGTATTACTTACTTCCTTACTTACTTATTGGCTTTTACGGAACCCGGAGGTTCATTGCCGCCCTCACATAAGCCCGCCATTGATCCCTATCCTGAGAAAGATTAATCCATTCTCTATCATCATATCCCACCTCCCTCAAATCCATTTTAATATCATCTTCCCATCTATGTCTCGACCTCCCTAAAGTATTTTTTCCTCCGGCCTCCCAACTAACACTCTATATGCATTTCTGGATTCGCCCAAACGTGCTACATGCCCTGCCCACCTCAAACGTCTGGATTTAATGTTCCTAATTATGTCAGGTGAAGAATACAATGCGTGCAGTTCTGTGTTGTGTAACTTTCTCCATTCTCCTGTAACTTCATCCCTCTTAGCCCCAAATATTTTCCTAAGCACCCTTATTCTCAAACACCCTTAACCTAATTTCTCCTCTCTCAAAGTGAGAGTCCAAGTTTCACAACCATAAAGAACAACCAGTAATATAACTGTTTATAAATTTCTAACTTTCAGATTTTTTGGGAGCAGACTGGATGATAAAAGATTATTATTATTATTATTATTATTATTATATTATTATTAGTTATTATTATTAGTTCCTGTCTTGGTCATCAGTCATCAATCTCATATCCTACATAATACAAGAAATATCACGAGCCGCCACTGGTTGGATTTTTGTTTCTGCATTCTGATACAACCTCACGTCACTCAAGGAGGTCTGCTAGTGAGGAGAATCTGATGTTCACTCTTTCTCCTCCTACAGACAGTAGAGGCACCCGGCAAGGCGACACATTTTGTAAAGCAATGTATATAGAAATTATTTACTACCCTGATATCAATACTTCCTTCAGCCCTAGTTATAAATGACTTGTATTCGCTTTCAGTCTCTGTAATCGTATTATTTTTATTCATTAAATGAAGCTGGGGTTCTTCGGTTCCTCTTACACAGATCCATAAGTTGTCTACAGCCACACACTATTGACATCTACAAATATTTGAACAACCGAGAGAAATATCTATTGTGGTGGATTTGACTTCACGCAAACACAGGACATTCCCTATTTTTCAAGACGGAGATGGTAATGAAAGGGAAATAGTATAATGTGCAAGTAGAATGACGAGGGAAAAACGGAGAAAAAAAAAAACCTACACAACTTTGGCTTCTTTTCATCATACATATGAGCTATTCCATCTCAAATCGACCGAAATATAGAGAAAATTGACCTTGCAATTTTAAATACAATTAACCTTTTTCTGTCCGTTGACAATTGTGGTACAATGCTTTGTGCAAAGTTTGAGGCATCAGAACTTCATAGTGTTTTAAATTAAAAATATTTAAATTTAACGTATTTTCGTAAAATTTGCAACTTTAAACTGTTGTGGCTCCGAAACCCTTTCACCCAATGATCAAAATCCTGGTTATTTTGATGCTGAAAAGTTAAAGTTTATATTGACATGTAAACTGTTTTCCTTACTTTTTATGGAAATGGAGAAATTTAGATTTTTCTTCATTAAGACGCCTTTGACCACGAAAAAATATTTTTAAAATATATGGTTAGATTCCGCATTGAAAGTACAAATAAACACACATTTTTTTACTGGTGCACCGTTAATAAGAAAGTATTGAAAAATCAAATAAAGGAAATAAATAGTACGCGTGTGAACTACCAGCTGACTGTGAGGCGGGAGCTAGCCGAGACAAGCAAGGCCAGGAGACAAACACGTGATGTTTCGTCTAGTAGCGCATAGCTGGGCTAGCCTTATCACAAGTTTTCATAACACAGGAGTAACAATGACGCCCAACGCTCGCTTATCTTCAGCTCTCGGCCAGTGCGTGCGGTACTGCGCCGTTCAAGTCTAAACGTGTGAAAATAATCTATTTAATACCCTCGAACTTATTGCCGAACCAGTAAGCAAACAATGCCGAATCCCTCTTAATAATGCAAGGTTTTTTCTCAATAATTTTTACATTTTTACAAATGGGCAAAAAGCCTAAAAGTAAGTAAAATCAGATTATCTCTCTCTCTGTATACAATAAAAATAAGGATTACTTCTTCGCATAACCTACCAAATGTCAGCTTCAAAATGAGCTCCCGTTCAATGTTCTGCAGTAAATAGTTCCAGATTTCTGAGCGCTGAAAAAGGCTTGATTTTATAAATACGCTAAATTTGGTCGCTCAATAGTACGAAAACCGTTTGACTTTCGATAGTATATTTTTGAAAATGCACTGTCCTCAGCACGTTGCATAAATAGGGAAAAAATGAGAGTATTAAAAAAAAACGAGCTTTTTCACTGATCGATTTCATATCGAATAGCCCATACAAATTTCCAACGCCGAGGTCTGAGCTTCGGGTCTACGGTCATCGTAACTGATTTTTTTGCATCGTCACTGTACTTTATTTCATGAGAAAATAAAATGGGACGCAACAGGTATTCTGCGGCCGCAAGTGACCTAAATAGATAAACCAATGAAGTAAAAGGATACCACAGAATTATGATTTGTTTAGAATAGATATTAGATTCTCCGGGCACAGCAGGGGTTTCCTATGTGAGGAGAGAAAACACTTCTAATTGCTTTACCTAAATTACAATAGCCTCCTGCAGTCAAAGATCCCCCATATTTCTCCCTGAAACTATTAAATGACGTTGGTTTTAGCACAAGAATACTCACAGCGACGGAGCTGCAGGTGGTCGTTATAGTAACGGATCAATTACCTTCCACAGCGAGAACTGCGTGCAAAAGCGACACGGTGTCAAACACACGACAGGTGGAGCTGGCGTAGTTCTATGTCCTGCCATCTGTCAACAGTATTCTCAACTTCTTCGACAAAAATAAATCTTTGATGTGTTGTTACAATATTACGTACTTATGGCCAAAATCCACAATAGTACATTATGCAACGAGCCTATAATGGTAGTAATTAAGAAGCGAGTATGGATGTTTATGAAACGAGCGCAAGCGAGTTTCATAATTTTCATACGAGCTTCTTAATTACCATTATAGGCGAGTTTCATACGACTCTTTATGCTCGACCATTTTTCTAACTTGAAATTTCCGGTATTCAGATGTATACATTTTATTTGTATCTGACAAGATCGGAAGTGACCTTGTTCTAGGTCGTGAATTGTGAGATGTGCGCAGACGCGAAAGTATTGATTTTTTCCGAGGAACAATAATGTCATTGACCTTGACGTAATCCCGTTAAACTTGGTATAACCTTGATTATTGAATTCGACATTGAAAAATGAGATGACAAATTGAATTTATTTGAATATTATTTACAATTAACGCTAATTATTATAGTAACAGAACATAACCTTCTGCGACAGTATTGGATTTCCAGCCTCCGTGACTTTTCGCTAATTCTCTTTCGATTGCATATCCGAGAATAATCGATACTTGCGGTTCTATAACGGTACAAAGCTGACTTGTCATTGGCTGAACACATGTAAGCTGAGTTATCATTGGCTGAAGACCTGTATTTTAATGAAGAGGTGTACTTTAATGACATGCATTAAAGGACTGCTACCAGGTGTATAATTACTACATTTCGGCATGATCGAGCATAAACAATATTATATAATACATTACAGGTAAATTCACCTGTGATTTGTACAATTTATAAGAATTGTGTTCCAGGGGAGTATGGTGTACAATTTCACTTTATTACTCCATACTTACGAATTACAAGTGAAATTACCACTCTTCTGTTCGACAAAATTATTAGTAATTCATTATTTATTTATTTATTTATTTATTTATTTATTTATTTATTTATTTATTTATTTATTCATTCATTCATTTATTTATTTATTTAACCTGGTAGAGATAAGGAGATTTATCCTTCGAAGGGGTGGAAAAATTCAAATATCTTGGAGTAACAGTAACAAATATAAATGACACTCGGGAGGAAATTAAACGCAGAATAAATATGGGAAATGCCTGTTATTATTCGGTTGAGAAGCTTTTATCATCTAGTCTGCTGTCAAAAAATCTGAAAGTTAGAATTTATAAAACAGTTATATTACCGGTTGTTCTTTATGGTTGTGAAACTTGGACTCTCACTCTGACAGAGGAACATAGGTTAAGGGTGTTTGAGAATAAGGTGCTTAGGAAAATATTTGGGGCTAAGAGGGATGAAGTTACAGGATAATGGAGAAAGTTACACAACACAGAACTGCACGCATAGTATTCTTCACCTGACATAATTAGGAACATTAAATCCAGACGTTTGAGATGGGCATGGTATGTAGCACGTATGGGCGAATCCAGAAAGGCATATAGAGTGTTAGTTGGGAGACCGGAGGGAAAAAGACCTTTGGGGAGGCCGAGACGTAGATGGGAAGATAATATTAAAATGGATTTGAGGGAGGTGGGATATGATGGTAGAGACTGGATTAATCTTGCACAGGATAGAGACCGATGGCGGGCTTATGTGAGGGCGGCAATGAACCTTCGGGTTCCTTAAAAGCCATTTGTAAGTAAGTAATAGATAAGGTCATCAGGCCTTCTCTTCTCCTCTACCAGGGGATTGCAACTACAATATTAGGAACACAATTACAATTATAATCACTAGGGCTAGGATTTTGATGAAATCGCATCTTTTTTCTAGTAGGTCAGAAACATAGCTGCTTTAGTATTTATATGTTATGTGATAAACTAAGTGTTTTAAGACATGTTTGTTAGGGAATTTTTTTGCATTTTTGCCTGTTTCAACTCATAAGAGCATCTTTTGTCTTATTCGGTCATTTTTTTGGCATTTTCATTTAATTTTGGCCATAAATCTCCATTATTAATGTAAAATAATGTCTATTTCCTTCCGATATTGTCTTTACATATTTTGTCCATTAATACCCATTATTTTGTATAATATTTTAATCGTTTTTCTACACAAATATTGCCATTTTAACGTAGTACACCCCAAGTAATGGATCAGTCCAACCACCCCTTCAATATAGACTCCTCTATACCTGCTAATTTAGGATAAGAGTGGCCTTGGGGTAGACTACATGGAAACTAAAAGTAAAGTAAATCCATGGCGCTACAGCCCATGAAGGGCCAAGACCGACCAGCTGACTGTTGACCTCACGTCCACATGCCGACGCAGAGGTGAACGTTTATACATGGAAACTATATCAGATAAAATAATTAGTTAAAGTGTACTACTTATAAAAAATTATGTAAAATTTAATTTAATTACTAGTCTAAATATTAAGTTGTACAAAACCTCTTTTCCTACTAAGCCAATTATGTAAGATCAATTTTTAGGGCATTTTTAAGAGCATTTTTGAAAGATTTTTAGGTCATAAATGCATTGTTTTTAGGACATTTTTTCATGATTTATAGGTCATCAAAATCCTTACTTACTTACAAATGGCTTTTAAGGAACCCGAAGGTTCATAGCCGCCCTCACATAAGCCCGCCATTGGTCCCTATCCTGAGCAAGATTAATCCAGTCTCTATCATCATATCCCACCTCCCTCAAATCCATTTTAATATTATCCTCCCATCTACGTCTCGGCCTCCCCAAAGGTCTTTTTCCCTCCGGTCTCCCAACTAACACTCTATATGCATTTCTGGATTCGCCCATACGTGTTACATGCCCTGCCCATCTCAAACGTCTGGATTTAATGTTAAAATCCTAGCCCTAATAATTACAATTAATATTAAATTTACAAGTACAATAAAAATCAAAGTACTAAAAGATTAGATCCCAAAAGTTGTAAATGTCCACCTTTGAAAGAAGCCACGTATGTCAAATATCTGGGTATCATTATTGATCAGAATTTAAAATGGCCTCATCACATTACTTATCTTTGTAAGAGGCTTCGTAAAAAAATTTATAAATTCGTTAATCTTCGATGCTACTTACCTATTAGAGTTCTACGAAATGTTTATTTGGCCATTATTCAGTCTATCATTCAATATGGTATAATTGTTTGGGGTGGAAGTACAAAAATTAATCTTAGTCCGTTAAATTTACTACAAAAACGAATAATTAAAATTTGTTTGAAGAAACGTTTCGATTATCCAACTAAATTTATTCTGAATTTAATGTATTTAATATTGAACAAATTTATAAGTATACGCTGTTAAAATTTTATCATAAAAATCGTAATAAGTTTGTATTACAGACACACAATTATGACACAAGACGAAATATTAATTCAACATTAGTAGAACCTAAATGTCTCACATCTGCTGGTCTAAAGCATAGCATTAATTTTGGCCCTCGGTTGTACAATGCTTTAACTAAATTACACCCAGAACTTCTAACATGTAACCCACTAACATATAACAAGAAAATTAGAAACGTGTTAATATCTTGAATTTGATTAAATAAATTTATAGCCTATGTGTATGAATTAATCAACCTATATTATATTTGTATTCTATAATTTTGAAATATATATTAGTCCTACTTTTCACGTGCGATATTATTCTTCTCTAGTGTTAATATTATATTATATAATTCCATTGCCGCTGTAATTATATTTTAGTTCCTATTTTATTTTACTTATATATTTATATTATTATTATTTTTTATTTTAATATTATATCTGAACTGCGACCGAGCACGAGCGCTGCTCATTCGGTCTCAGATTTTGTTAATACTACTGTATCTTCTTTTTATATTGCTTGTATTATTTTATTTCTATTTCTCTTTGTTTGTTTTGTAATTATATTTCTTTATTCTGTATATTTGAAATAAATAAAATTGAAATTGAAATTAAAATAAATTAACTGATTAATAAAAGCTAGACAGTTTATAGTAAAAGTTAAGAAGAGAGAAGCATTTCTTTTATTGATTAAGTGAAAATTAAACCTACTCTACGCCGTAAGAAAATGCTTAATAAGTTTGCTTTTGAACGCTACTAAATTCCGACAGTCTCTGATGTCACTGGGTAGGGTATTCCACAAGCGCGAGAGCGAGATTGTGTATGATGATGAATACGATGATGTCTTGTGTGTTGGTATGGCTAGTATGCGGCTATTTTGCGTGCGTGTGAAGAGATTATGATATGATGACAGGTAGCTGAAACGGGAGGCAAGGTAGGTAGGTGTAGAAGTGTGAAGGACTTGGAAAAGGAGAACAAGAGAATGAAAATTTCTACGTTCGTTAAGCCGTAGCCAGTTCAGAGTTTGGAAGGATGGGGTAATGTGGTCAGCGCGACGGACATCGCAGACGAAGCGAACACAAGAATTATGAACACGTTGTAATCTTTGCGACTGGTTGACACTGAGGTCAGTCAGTAGAAAATCACAATAATCGAAGTGGGGCATTACTAATGTTTCCACTAGTATTTTCTTGAGTGACAGCGGAAGGAATTTTCGAATGCTGTTTAAGGAATGTAGTATTATTATGTACAATTGTGCAATTTTCATTACCAGTGAAAGTAAACTAATATCGCTAATACAAGAATATCTTTAAACAGGTTTATTAGTTTTATATCAACATACAGAGTGAATAATTTCAAGGGAAAAATTGTTCCGGGGCCGGGTATCGATCCCGGGACCTCTGGTTGAACGTACCAGCGCTCTCCCAACTGGGCTACCCGGGAACTCCACCACACCGTCTCAACTTTTCCCTTTATATCCACACAGCTCGCGTGGGCTGACGAAACGCTAGAGACCCACATCGAGTGCACACAAACTCTGTGTGACTTGGAATCGTGGTTTTCTGTTAACGTACACAGTGACGTATATATTATGCAAATCTAGTCTTTCAGGTAAAGCATCCTGTAAAGCAGATTTGAATAATTTCAAGGGATCGGTACCCGGCCCCGAAACAATTTTTCCCTTGAAATTATTCAAACCTGCTTTACAGGAAGCTTTACCTGAAAGACTAGATTTGCATAACATGCAGGGTGTTAAAAAAAAGTGTCCAGTATTTTAGGAGGTGATAGTATGCATCAAAACAAGAAAATAATGTCCAATAAACATGGATCCTACAACACATACTTTCTGAGATTTGAACACCTGTTCATAGGAGGTTCTCAATTTGACGTCCATTCATGGCAATGCATTTCTCTGCCCTACAATACAGCAGACTACAAATAATCATACCGTAGTTGACACCCCTGGCATGGATAATGATATGTCATAAGGAATACTGAAAACAAAAGTCTGGTTGCGGATATGAGCGGGATTCAGCAGAGATGGTGTTGTGAATTTTCGTAATCAGCATGTGTGGGCTGATGAAAATCCCCATGCAGTTGAAGAAACAAGACATCAGCACCGATTCTCAATCAACGTATGGGCAGGCTGTACTCTCCATTCACTGATGTTATAGCTAGGGGGTGGGGAGCTCTCTTTCCAGCAGTTAATGTTTGTAAACAAAACGCACGGACCAAGGATGCCTATCCTGATACAGGTACTTATCCCAACCGTAGTTACGAGGTTCCAAAGAATCTTCGGTCTGCTGATTAAACTTACCTACCATACTTTTCTGGAATAGGGCCTTGCTTCTGTACTTAATGACATCTAGTTCTTCATGTCATTATTATTAGTATTATTATCATTATTGTTATTATTACTATCATTATCATAATTTATTGTCTCTGACGAAGACCATGGTCATAGGAAGAAAAATAAAGAATTCTAAATGAGGCAGTAGAGCAAGTGGACAGCTTCAAATACTTGGGGTGTACTATAAGCAGTAACATGAGCTGCTGCCAGGAAGTCAAAAGGAGGATAGCAATGACCAAGGGAGCTTTTAATAGAAAAAGGAGCATCTTCTGCAGACCTCTGGAAAAAGAACTAAGGAAGAGACTACTGAAGTGCTTTGTAAGGAGTGTGACGGTGTATGGGGCAGAAACAAGGACATTACGACGAAGTGAAGAGAAGCGACTAGAAGCATTTGAAATGTGGATATGGAGAAGAATGGAGCGTGTGAAATGGACAGACAGAATAAGAAGTGAAGTTGTGTTGGAAAGATTGGGTGAAGAAAGAATGATGCTGAAACTGATCAGGAAGAGGAAAAGGAATCGGTTGGGTCACTGGCTGAGAAGAAACTGCCTACTGAAGGATGCACTGGAAGGAATGGTGAACGGGAGAAGAATTCGGGGTAGAGGAAGATATCAAATGATAGACGACATTAAAATATATGGATCATATAAGGAGACAAAGAGGAAGGCAGTAAATAGGAAAGATTGGAGAAAGCTGGGTTTGCAGTGAAAGACAGGCACTTGGCAGGACACTAAATGAATGAATGAATCATAATTTACTACTACTACTACTACTACTACTACTACTACTACTACTACTACTACTACTATTATTATTATTATTATTATTATTTATATTATTATTATTACTATTATTATTACTATTATTATTATTTCTATTATTATTATTACTATTACTATTATTATTATTATTATTACTATTATTATTACTATTATTATTATTATTATTATTATTATTATTATTATTATTATTATTATTATTATTTAAATCTATAAGTTACCTAACCTTCATCACAACCGGTACGTAAAAAGTAAAGGAGCCATGGCAAACGGTGAGAGACAGCGATAATGGAGCAATAACTGAATGAAATAGCAGAAAAAATCTAAATGCTCGGAGAAATTTTCTCCACGACTATTCTATTCACAAAAGAAAAACATCAGTATCAACCGGGGCTCGAATACGCGTCTCTTTAGTGATGAACTGCCTCCCTATCATCTCCCTGTTTTCGGACGATGGAAAAAGTTCTCCCGCTACTGCAAACAGCATTATGGCCACACAAACCGAGCAGGGGTCAGAGTGGAGGCACTTCCAACCCCATCCCTATATCCCGATCACTCAATCAGCTAAAGGGTTGGCGGAGGACGCGGGGGAATAAAGAAGAAGCAGAGAAACGAACTCTCGGCCAGAAGCATGCTGATGCAAGATAAGACGATACGCCAGGGGGATGACAGATAACAACCAGCCAGTACACTGCTTGATGCGACATCTATAGAGTTAAAAGATGCTGTACATTGTCATTCAAAAAGAAACCTTATTTTCAAACAGTCCGAACTTGTATCTAAACTCAAATGCACATCTGCATTCGTAAAGAAACAGTCTGTTGGTCGTTCAATTTTTTTTTTAATTTTCGTTTCCATGGTAATGGTTAAGTCTTGGCACCTATTATATCGTCCCCACTAACCTAATGGCTACTCCTTAATGCAGAGGTCTTCCATGAAAATCCATTGGTTGAACATTGGTAACAGGTAGTTCACGTTAATCAATTTGTCACCCTATGGTAAATATTAAGGATGATTTATGTTCTCTCTTGAAGAGTATACATCATTTTAATTACAGGAAAGTATATAAAATAAGCTATAATAAAACACAAGAATTAACAGGATAATCAGGTGGCAGGACTGCCGAAAGAATATCTGAAGTTGTATTCGATCATTTAGAAGAATTTAACTGTAGCAAGAAATTAATTGCGTATGATCTATTATTATTATTATTATTATTATTATTATTATTATTATTATTAGTTTTCTGTCTTGGTCATCAGTCATCAATCTCATATCCTACATACAAAAAATATCACGAGTCGCCACTGGAAACGAAAACCCTGTAGCCTATAAAAAAACACACTTTAAGAACAGCGCGCTAACCTACAGGTTAATATTTCACTTTTCACAGAATCGCATGGAGCTTTCACCCATTAACAAACTTAGTATCGACGCATAAGATGCACCTTGCTTTTCAGAGCTATTTACAAAGAAAAATACGGTACATAACGGGGAATGTATAATAAACATTAATAGAATACATAATTATAATAAAAAAATGTGTATCTTACGGAAGTTGTAAAACTTGGACTCTCACTTTGAGAGAGGAACAGAGATTAAGGGTGTTTGAAAATAAGGTGCTTAGGAAAATATTTGGGGCTGAGAGGGATGAAGTTACAGGAGAATGGAGAAAGTTACACAACGCAGAACTGCACGCATTGTATACTTCATCTGACATAATCAGGAACATTAAATCCAGACGTTTGAGATGGGCAGGGCATGTAGCACGTATGGGCGAATTCAGAGTGTTAGTTGGGAGACCGGAGGGAAAAAGACCTTTAGGGAGGCCGAGACGTAGATGGGAGGATAATATTAAAATGGATTTGAGGGAGGTGGGATATGATGATAGAGACTGGATTAATCTTGCTCAGGATAGGGACCAATGGCGGGCTTATGTGAGGGCGGCAATGAACCTCCGGGTTCCTTAAAAGCCAGTAAGTAAGTAAATCTGCTCTAAAAACAGGCTGAAAGTTAGAATTTATAAAACAGTTATATTACCGGTTGTTCTGTATGGTTGTGAAACTTGGACTCTCACTTTGAGAGAGGAACAGAGATTAAGGGTGTTTGAGAAAAAGGTGCTTAAGAAAATATTTGGAACTAAGAGGGATGAAGTTACAGGAGAATGGAGAAAGTTACACAACACAGAACTGCACGCATTGTATTCTTCATCTGACATAATCAGGAACATTAAATCCAGACGTTTGAGATGGGCAGGGCATGTAGCAAGTATGAGCGAATCCAGAAATGCATATAGAGTGTTAGTTGGGAGGCCGGAGGGAAAGAGACCTTTGGGGAGGCTGAGACGTAGATGGGAGGATAATATTAAAATGGATTTGAGGGAGGTGGGATATGATGATAGAGACTGGATTAATCTTGCTCAGGATAGGGACCAATGGCGGGCTTATGTGAGGGCGGCGATGAACCTGCGGGCTCCTTAAAAGCCATTTGTAAGTAAGTATATAAAAAACAATTCAAGAACAGTGCGGTAACCAAGAGGTTATCCTCTCAGATTTCACAGAATCTCATTATGCTTTCACCCATTCACAAAGTTAGTATCGACACATAAGATGCGCCATGATTTTCAGACCTATTTTCAAAGAAAAAAGTGAGTCTTATGACCCCGAAATGGAAAATACGTACGGTACACAGGCTAGCAAGGGAATTATAAGGTTTATAGTTCCTTGGGTCATCGAAATGCAGATCCCGGTCATTAATAACACCTATTAGAGATACGACTTTTTTTTTACATATTAACTATGATTATATGAAACAGGTTTTTAGTTTCTTCTTAGGATTGTTCAATAGTAAATAGGCCTACATGTACTTACTTACTTACTTACTGGCTTTTAAGATACCCGGAGGTTCATTGCCGCCCTCACATAAGCCCGCCATTGGACCCTATCCTGAGCAAAATTAACCCATTCTCTATCATCATATCCCACCTCCCTCAAATCCATTTTAATATTATCCTCCCATCTACGTCTCGGCCTCCCTAAAGGTCTTTTTCCCTCCTGCCTCCCAACTAACACTCTATATGCATTTCTGGATTCGCCCATACGTGCTACATCCCCTGCCCATCTCAAACGTCTGGATTTAATGTTCCTAATTATGTCAGGTGAAGAATACAATGCGTGCAGCTCTGCATTGTGTAACTTTCTCCATTCTCCTGTAACTTCATCCCTCTTAGCACCAAATATTTTCCTAAGAACTTTATTCTCAAAAACCCTCAAACTCTGTTCCTCTCTCAAAGTGAGAGTCCAAGTTTCACAACCATACAGAACAACCGGTAATATATCTGTTTTATAAATTCTAACTTTCAGCCTGTTTTTAGAGCAGATTTACTTACTTACTGGCTTTTAAGGAACCCGGAGGTTCATTGCCGCCCTCACATAAGCCCGCCATCGGTCCCTATCCTGAGCAAGATTAATCCAGTCTCTATCATCATATCCCACCTCCCTCAAATCCATTTTAATATTATCCTCCCATCTACGTCTCGGCCTCCCCAAAGATCTTTTTCCCTCTGGCCTCCCAACTAACACTCTATATGCATTTCTGGATTAGCACATACGTGCTACATGTCCTGCCCATCTCAAACGTCTGGATTTAATGTTCCTGATTATGTCAGATGAAGAATACAATGCGTGCAGTTCTGTGTTGTGTAACTTTCTTCATTCTCCTGTAACTTCATCCCTCTTAGTTCCAAATATTTTCTTAAGCACCTTTTTCTCAAACACTCTTAATCTCTGTTCCTCTCTCAAAGTGAGAGTCCAAGTTTCACAACCATACAGAACAACCGGTAATGTAACTGTTTTATAAATTCTAACTTTCAGCCTTTTTTAGAGCAGATTTACTTACTTACTTACTTACTTACTGCTTTTAAGGAACCCGTAGGTTCATTGCCGCCCTCACATAAGCCCGCCATCGGTCCCTATCCTGAGCAAGATTAATCCATTCTCTATCATCATATCCCACCTCCCTCAAATCCATTTTAATATTATCCTCCCATCTACGTCTCGGCCTCCCCAAAGATCTTTTTCCCTCTGGCCTCCCAACTAACACTCTATATGCATTTCTGGATTCGCCCATACGTACTACACGCCCTGCCCATCTCAAACGTCTGGATTTAATGTTCCTAATTATGTCAGGTGAAGAATACAATGCGTGCAGTTCTGCGTTGTGTAACTTTCTCCATTCTCCTGTAACTTCATCCCTCTTAGCCCCAAATATTTTCCTAAGCACCTTATTCTCAGACACCCTTAGCCTATGTTCCTCTCTCAAAGTGAGAGTCCAAGTTTCACAACCATACAGAACAACCGGTAATATAACTGTTTTATAAATTCTAATTTTAAGATTTTTTGACAGCAGACTGGATGATAAAAGCTTCTCAACCGAATAATAACAGGCATTTCCCATATTTATTCTGCGTTTAATCAGTAAACATATTACGGATTAAAAATATACTATGTAGGATGCAGCAACAACAGTTTAATTTGCTGTGGGTGGTGCAATAAGAATTTCTGCTTTCGTCACTGCATGAACAATTCACAGTTTTCTTCTGTTTACGTTCGGTGAGACTGTAGTGTGTATAGACAACCAGAAGGGGTGGAAGGACAGAATAAGAGAAATAAACAAGGGATAGCAACAGGTTCTAAGAAAGACGAAGTTGTGTCGGTGGGCTTTGTATTGTATTTTTGTACTTATTGTAAAATATACTGTTATAGGTTTAATTTGTGAGACAATTAAACATATCTTACCGATTTAATGTACTATGAGTTTGTTTAATTCCATGAAATCAATTCATATTTTGTTCGTAATGATGGACCCTATTTAACTCTGCGCTCGCAGACTTCAGTTGCAGCCTTGTTTCTCCCTCGTTTCTGCCACATGCTACACTCAAAAGGCTCTGCAACTACTGATTCACAACGATATTCGAAACTTGTTTTAATATCGTGCATATTATTTTTCGCAATTTTTTCTAGCACAACATCTTAAGGCTCATTCACGATGAAAATTAAACATAACGTAAACGTTAACTTAAAAATTTAAACGTTACGGTAAAATCAAGAAGTCATACCATCATTCACGATGGGAACATAAATGCAGGGACATTTTATTTTTACTAACATTTCTAATATTAACCTGGGTATACCTTTGGATTAAAAGTCTAGAACCGGAAACACCGTTTGCTACCCCCTTCCACGACTGAAGTTCGATGATACCGGAGTAATATACAAACAAATCACTCTACTAGGTATAGGAGGAAAGAAAAGCAGTTCATCCATTTACGTAAACTCGGAAATATCGCGATTTTGAGTTTGATAATTTTCATTAGGTTTTTGTTTAATCAAAATACAGTACAGTATTAACAATGAGTGTTTTTACTCACGAACTGAGCTGTCCATGTGGACGTATTCATTATGCAGTGTATATTATACTGTCTACAGCACATTAGCGTACAATATAGAGAATGAAGTTAAATTGAAAAATAATCATAATATGGATATTTAAACATATTTTTGAAAATGGTGGCCGTTCATTTCGATACAGGCTTCAGTTCTAATGTGCATATTATCGCACTATAGACTATTGTACCTAATCCCAATTACCAGTTTTGTTCTTCGTGCTAGTAACTCATGTTGAAATAATTCTGTACCTACTCTATAAAAGAGTACCTTACGTACTGTAAATTCAATCTTCACTTCTGCCCGATCCGAAAAGATAAAATTACTCAGACATGCTATCCACTGTCCGTCCAAGTGGTTACGTCGCAGTGTCGTAGAAAGGGAGGAAATCACGTGAAAGTTAATTACTTAACGAGGCCCTTTTATTTAAGTTATTTTAAACAATCGTATAATATTACATAGACGTCCAATTCCTAACAGAAATTAATGTTCTCAGAAAACAGCTAAGACAGCCCAGCCACTAGCATTTACAGAGAGGCGAATAGAAGCAGGTGGGGGAAACCGGGATGCGACGTGGGCAAATGGAAAATGATGTAATATTGAAAGGTCTTTCGTCACTGGAAAATGTGAACATATTTTTGGAACGTACTGTTTACTATGACCGTAAGGCTACTATGACTCTATATGCGGTCGTGGGAGTGAAGTACATTCAAAAACTGAGATACAATAAAAATTGAAGTAAAAATTAAATGATGTCCCTGTATTATAACCGCAAACATTCTTGGTAACCATGGAAACATAACAACGACGCTATTTCCTCATATTCTGTCGTATACTTCAGCGCTCTACGATTGTGTTCTGTTTGCAAATCACGTAAGCGTAACAATGAAAGTTTGGAGTTTGCAAACTTCCATGTTAACGTCTTACGGTAATGTTTATGTCAATGTTTATGTGAATCATTGTGAATGATACCATTTGGTAGCCTGGGTGCAAACTTCTGTGTTTATGTTAAGGTTATGTTTAATTTTCATTGTGAATGGGCCTTTACAGTAATAAAACGTATCAGTGTGCAAAATTTGAAGGTCCTACGCAACCTCCCAGTATTGACCGTTCCCTTGTCTGGGATTAAATATCAACATAAATTACTACAGTATAATGTATACCAACCGTGGCAAAAATGTAATCGTGCGCCGAGCCACTGTGTAACCTGCAACGTGCATAGCACCTATGGAGGGAGGCGGACACCCGAAGGGGAAGTGAAGCAACTGTCTGACTTATTAACGGATTTTCATTTTCCTTACGTCAAGCACTTAAATATAATTTTATAGAGTATAAGGTTACAAACTAATGTTTGCTACGTGTAACGAAGAAAGAAATGAATAAGAAAACATAGGACACATTATCACAAACTAAAATTAACTGTCTTCAGAATGTCTCTGCGACAGAGTTTCAAAATCAGGAATTATGTCACTTACTACCAGTCGTAGTTGATCATGAAGGTATTTGTCTGTCAGTCGTGATCTAAATTTGGTTTTTACTATTTTCATTGTTGGAAATAATTGTTCACAAACGTAAGTTGTAGCGAACATGGCTTCAAAAGAGCAAGCGAAAGAACGAAGCTTCGGATATTTATTTTTTGGCAAAGATTTGAAAAGTTCAACATTTGTCAAGCTCTTACATCTAGCTTTCATTGTAACATTACATTGTAAATCTGTGAATTCTGAAGACCTAACAGCATTATTCGTACATCTGCTGAAAAAGGATCGAAATAATAATAATAATAATAATAATAATAATAATAATAATAATAATAATAATAATAATAATAGAGTGTTAGTTGGTAGGCCGGAGGGAAAAAGACCTTTGAGGAGGCCGAGACGTAGGTGGGAAGATAATATTAAAATGGATTTGAGGGAGGTGGGATATGATGGTAGAGAATGGATTAATCTTGCTCAGGATAGGGACCAATGGCGGGCTTATGTGAGGGCGGCAATGAACCTCCGGGTTCCTTAAAAGCCAGTAAGTAATAATAATAATAATAATAATAATAATAATAATAATAATAATAATAATAATAATAATAATAATAACAATTCACCTTTTAATGTTTCATCAGTAACATGTAGTAGCCTATAATGCCGTTTTATGTTATACAACCGTTTTCCTCGTAATACTTGTGAACAAATCATACATTTAATATTCTCATCATATTGGCAGCAAAAGAACGCGTTCTCCCATTCTACTTTGAAACTTTCGTTTTTGTAGAGGTACATGGTTTCGAGAGAGACATTGCACTACGCCACTCTCAGGTCAGAGACAAATACAAATGGAACGGAGTTTGACTCCAGTGAGTGAGAGGGTGGGGGTTGGGGGAGCAAGAGACATGCACAGCTATCATTGCGGGCCACAATGTGCTCGTGAGTTACATTTTCGCCACGGCTGATGTATACACATCTTTCAATTACAGCCCACGTAAATAAAATACAAACAGAAATATTTTTAGTACGCTAAATGGATTGGATTTTTACGAAACGAGTAAAAAAAAATAAAGAGGAAGTTTGTGTTAAATTCAGCGATTCTCATTTCCTATTCGGGAATGACATTTGTGAGCATTTCATCACATTTAAATTCAACCAAATGTCGTTTAATCGAACCACGGTATTTTGCATATGTCAATCAATGAAGGATTTCAGTACGACATGACTGATGTGTCTGATGTAATTAATACATGCATAATCCAGGACAATGCAGCTAGACCTGATAAAGACAGCCATGACAATGTCAATATAATGCTGTTAATATCAGCATACTTGACTTGTTTGCGCTTGTTTATCCAACCAACACTTTGTCGTCCCATGAAGCCTACATCTATTGCAATTAATTTACAATCACCATAGCAACGGCTTAAAGAAATATTGCTTATACAGGGACATCATTTTATTTTTACTTCAATTTTTATTGTACCTGAGTTTTTGAATGTATTTCACTCCCACCCCTTCTACTAGTAAACTTCCAACTGTCCTCCACACAGAACCAAGGCCGCGTATAGTAAACAGTACTGTTAATGAGTATAGTACGTTCCAGAAATATGTTCGCGTTTTCCAGTGACGAAAGAGCTTTCAATATTGAATCATATTTTCGCACAGGTACTGTCGTCCGTTTGCCTACGTCGCATCCCGATTTCCCCCACCTGCTTCTGCACGCCCCTCTGTAAAAGCTAGTGGCTGGGATGTCTTAGCTCTTTTCTGAAAACATTAATTTCTGTTAGGAATTGGACGTTTACGTAATATTATACAACTGTTTAAAATAACTTAAATAAAAGGGCCTCGTTAAGTGATTAACTGTCACGTGATTTCCTCTTTTTCTACGACCCTACGACATAACCACTTGGGCAGACAGTAGATAGCATGTCTGAGTAATTTTATCTTTTCGGATCGGGCAGAAGTGAAGATTGAATTTACAGTACGTAAGGTACTCTTTTATAGAGTAGGTACAGAATTATTTCAACATGAGTTACTAGTATGAAGGACGAAATTGGTAATTGGGATTAGGTACAATAGTCTATAGTGCGATAATATGCACATTAGAACTGAAGCCTGTATCGAAATGAACGGCCACCATTTTCAAAAATGTGTTTAAATATCCATATTATGATTATTTTTCAATTTAACTTCTTTCTCTATAGTGTACGCTAATGTGCTGTAGACAGAATAATATACACTGCAAAATGAATACGTCCACATGGACAGCTCAGTTCGTGAGTAAAAACACTCATTGTTAATACTGTACTGCATTTTGATTAAACAAAAACCTAATGAAAATTATCAAACTCAAAATTGCGATATTCCCTAGTTTACGTAAATGGATGAACTACTTTTCTTCCCTCCTATACCTAGTAAAGTGATTTGTTTGTATTTTACGGCAGTATCATCGAACTCCAGTCTTGGAAGGGGGAGCAAGCGGTGTTTCCGGTTCTAGACATTTAATCCAAAGGTATACCCAGGTTAATATTAAAAATGTTAGTAAAAATAAAATGATGTCCCTGTACAACTGAAAACCTCCCCGGAAAAAGTATGAAACATCAAATTCTTGAAATAGAGTGAATTTGATGGAAAAGGTAATTTTAAAGCATTTATTTATAAAAATAAATCATTGTAGTCAATGACTGTATAAACTTCATCCTTGATTAGTCAAATGGTTGCGATGGTAAATTTACAGTAGGCCTATTGAAATATGCCCCTAAAATTAGTTTCCTTTCTCCTGAAACATTAATCACACTTTTATTGGTTACATTCTTGTTCCGGGGAAGTCTTCAATTATGTTATTTTTTTATGGGTTCACACGAATTAACATTGAATCAAATTTTAAAACGTATCTTAATTTGCTTCTGGATTTTACCTTTTCTTCTGTATCAACCATTTTTTTTTAATTTTGTATTATTTCTGCAACGCCCCCACGGAACTCGAAATTATTAAATACAACAGAAAATAAAACAACTGACTGTAGAAGAAATAAAATAATATAACATAAATTTAAAAAAAACAGTTGACTGTAGAAGAAATGAATGTAACAGAATTAAAAAAACAATTGACTATAGAATAACTAGATGTAAAATATAAGCAATGCAGTCCAATCATAGCTTGAATCCTGGCGATTTTTTTTATCTTGTATTGTCTTAAATGTATATCAGATCTTGATCTGAACCAGCATACACAGTTTAAGGTACTGTACGTAGCGAAAACTTTCTTGCTGTACACCTTTCTTTGATAACGCTATTCTAACGGTTTACCCAAAGACTACGTTATGTTAGGTTAGATTAGATTAGCTGAGCTGAGCATGGCCCTCTATCCAGAAGGTCTACGAGAAGGTTCGGATGACATGATTGAGTTCGGGAATTTTCAAGCGCTGGGAATGGCTAGCTATTTTTTTTTTAGTGACGTCAGTACTGCTCTGCGACACACTAACGGATATAAAAACGAAGTCATATGACGAAAACTATGCGTTTATTTCTTATTATTTGTTCTGGTTTATTATTTTAGTGTTCACTCCATTAAAAAAATTATACATATTTCACATAACATCGTATCGTATGTTTTATATTGCTACACTTCCTTTCTCACTTGAAACCATCACATATTCACCATTACGACGTAGCTTTCATTTCAAACGCAATTTACTACATTTTCCAACTATTTTCATTCCTCCAAATATATCGCTATAAAATCTTTACATTTTCAAATCCATCTCCATAAAATTCCCTTGTAAATTAAACGATTTTCACTTCCAAAATCACCGGAAGTACCCGTTAACTAGTTTCTGCAATTTTTAATTGTTTTATAAAAACTTTGACATCCGACCATTTTGCGTTAAATAAAAATATAACCAAATTATTTCATTTTCAAATTGATATCAAATTTCTGATTATCATATTCTACATCTTAGGCGAGAGGCCACACTAAAGTCAAGAGGAAAATGGGGCATCATAAAAAAGGTTGACAAACACTGATTTATAGAATGAATAGAATAAAAATAGTATTAGCAATTTTACATATCACTCACCCGATACAACGATGATCTTCCAAAACAGGAGGTAGGCACTTTCATTCCTTCTCAGCATTGCCACACATTTTCTACATTCACAAGACCTGCCATATTGTCCCAGCACACGATTGTTCACATACAAATGAAACTTGATATCAGCTGTGATATCGGTACGAAAAAAATGGCAACATTTCGTTATTCAAATGTTTTACAGCATAGCAACTATGAACAGATATCTGGAAATAACATACGTAACTAACGTAGCAGTTTTTTCAGGACACAAAATCACTGTCATATGTTTTATTTCACTTTCTTACGACTAAATGAACTTAAAAAAAAAACCTTTCCGCGCAGTCTTGTTTTTATAGTTCAGGAAGAGGGTTTCCAACAAGGAGGTTATTTGACGATTTCAGCATAAAAATACGTAATATATTCACACAAATGCAAGCGCGGAGGATCTTTTATTTTATTCCATTGCCTAGAAACCGAAAACTGAACTCTTTTTATAGCGACAAAACATAAGAAGGGTTTGATTAATACATTAATGTAACTTTCCACATAACAGTTACTTGAGTCTACACCAACTAAAATCTCGTAAACTATGGAATATGTCTTTAAATATGTAAATAAATAAATAAACACTTAAATCTCCTCGCTAAGCAAAAGAATCTGGTAGAAATAGGAACTGACAAAACATAAAGAAAACCACAGGAAATACCTATAACACGTAACACAACTCCACAGTAAGCAAACACGTAGACTCATTTTCCCGTCTCGCGCCCTTTCTCCTTACCCCCTCCATATTTCACTCTCATGACCGCCAAGAGACGAGACAAAAGAAGGACTCCTTCCGTGGCACATTTCGTATTCGAATTGGCAATAACAAATACTGAAATTACAAAAAATGGAAAGATTTGCTACAACTAGCCTGCTAGTCACAGCTGTGTGGAGTAACGGTAAACGCGTTGACCTTGAAACGAACGGGTCCGAGTTCGAATCCTGGTTGGGACAAGTTACCTGGTTGGGGGTTTTCCCTCAACCAACTAAAGGAGAATTGTTGGGTAACTTTCGGCGTTGGACCTCGAACTCATTTCGCCATCATTAATAATTCACATAGTCCACACCTGTGGAGTAACGGTCAGTGCGTCTGGCCGCGAAACCAGGTGGTCCGGGTTCGATTCCCGGTAGGGGCAAGTTACCTGGTTGAGGTTTTTTCCGGGGTTTTTCCTCAACCAAATATAAGCAAATGCTGGGTAGCTTTCGGTGTTGACCCCGGACTCATTTCACTGGCATTATCACCTTCATCTCATTAAGATGCTAAATAACCAAAGATGTTGATAAAGCGTCGTAAAATAACCTACTAAAATAAAAAAAATGCACATATCATCATCATCATCATCATCCATATCATAGCCCGGGTTAAGTTCACAGTGCGGCATGCTGTACTTGTATAAGAGTGTGGCCGTTCGTCTACCCATTCATTCACAGAATAGGAGTGGTAAGCACAATAAGCCCCAAGCTGCAGTGCAAGCCTTCGGGTTCCTCCCCCGTACAAGAAGAGAAAAAAACTAGCTTGCTAATCCTGAACTGTTCTCGGGCATCGGTTCGATTCCTGCTTGAGCAGATTACCTGTTTGAGTTTTTTTTTCCAGAAATTTTTTCCCTACTCTAAGGCAAACATCAGGTAATCGCATGGCTAATCGTAGGCCTCATCCCGCCTGAAAGACTCGCTCTGCCTTCCACAGGGGCTACCCAGGTTCGATCCCCGTTTAGGTCTCTCTGTTAGTCCCCTTTGAGGACTGGTAACTGCCATCGCATGTATGCCACTTGGATGGGTCCATTGTACTACCTGGAATGGAATGGTGTGAATACCCCTCGCGCTACAGATTCCCCTACAGGTCGCCTCCGAATCCCCTTACAGTCTGCAGAATCCCTTTTATCTTTCCACATAGGCATTACCACGGTTCCTCAATCCTGGTCTCACGAGTTACCATGAGCCCTAGAGGAGAGTCCACGGTACAGATCACTACCACCAGTAACTAATGACCACATATCCACAGGTTCCAAGTTCGGTGGCAACTCACAGCTGACTCTACATCAGAGCAATCCCAAAATATAGGAAAGAAATGGAGATCATGATGAAAGAGGAAAGTTACGGTGGAGGTCGAATTGATGTCGTCTTCCACAAAAAGTCAAAGGAGTGGTAACGTACAGTGAAGATCCAAAAAAAAACTCTTGGATTAGTAATAGAAGAGGGATATCATCCTCAGAGTGGACCAATGCCATAAAGATGTCCACAAACATCGCAGCAGTTCGATCGGTGCCAGGTTGTTCCTTTCAAGATCAAAACTGTCGTCATCCAGGATGCAGTGAAGTAGAAACCCTTGGGCATGTTTTGGGTTATTGCCCTAAAGGAGAACTACTGAGGAACAATCGCAACCACTCTTCGGAAGGCAAAGTGGGAGGTTTACGAAGAAGTGCACTGCTTGGCTGAGAATGGGTCAACGAGAAGAGGAGATATTATAGTCATCGATCGCCGGAATCAAAGAAGCCTCATTCTTGTCCGTTTTGAGAAGGATGATCAACAAGCCAATAATGTTAACGATGAAAAGAAGTCTATTTACAACCCTTGTATTCCTCACTTCAGTGGGAGATACAAAATGAATATTAATACACGGGAAGTGAAAGGACTTCTTTTTGGCGCTAGGGGAACTTCATTTAAGATAACCAAAACCATTCTCCTTTCTCTTAAATTTTCTAATGAGGACATTAACAAAATTTGTCTAATGGTATTGAGAGATTCATTATCCATTTTACACAATCACTTGTATAATAGTATGTAATTTTTTTTTTCACTTCATCTCATTACTCTTCAATGTATTTTCATCTCATGTTTCTCTGAAATCAAATTGTATTTTATTTTTAAATTTGTCATTGTTCCGCATTCTCTCCGCAATCATATTGCATTTTTAATTTAACCTCTTCTTTGTATTTTGGATCCTAGTGGTCAGCCGTAGATTTCGGCCAGATGTCACAAATTGTGGAATTTGTTGTTGATGGTGAAATGAGTCCGAGTTCAACGCCGAAATTACCCAGCAATTCTGCTGCAATTGCTTGAGGGAAAACCTCGGAAGAATCTGTGGTCGTATCGCAAGTATAGGACCTTTGAGTCTACCAGTAGGTCGTTGTTACTATTGTTGAGTTCCTGTTTCTATTGTGTGTTGTAGATGGCTTGTGTTCATGTAACTGATTATAGATTTTGATTAATGTTTATATTGGTATGGAAGGAAAATACAACAGAAGAGCTAAAATCGTTATAAAAGATCAGTTACTAGAGCAGGTAAATACTTTTAAATACCTGGGATGCGACCTATCCATATATAATTTGAACCAAGATCTTGACAACAATGTAATAAAATATAATGGATGTATTAACAGATACTTAGGAAATTCAATGAGGAAGGAGATCAAACTCAGATTGCATTATATAATATCGAAACCGATGTTACTTTATAGTAGTGAAACCTGGATAATGAGGAAAAAAGACAAAAATAAAATTGAAAGCTCAGAAATGAGATTCATGAGATGGCTATTGGGAGTATCTCTAAGAGGCAGAGTGAGAAGTGCAGACATAAGACTACCCCAGCAAGCTTTATTTTATAAACCGAATGGCAGACGAGATATAGGACGGCCGAGAACGAGATGGAAAGACCAGTTTCAAGAATAAATGTCCTTGGCGCGGAATGGGATAAACCCCAATCCTTGGAAAGGCAGAAGAAGAAGAAGAAGTTTATATTGGTGATTGAGGTGGTGATGAATAATCATGGCATGTAAATTTCCAATCTGCCATTTGCCTTTGTGCCTTTCGTTAATATTTGAATATTAAAGCAGATATGAATAAGCATAATAGATCTCAAACATCAAAAGTTTCACTCAGTTATCGAACACAGTAATAAAAGTAACTTTGTACACACTTCACCTGCATTTCTGGAAAAACTGCATTCCTATAATAGCTAATTTGGGAAGGTTTGTGTGGTGTGAAGGAGATGGCTATTATAATACTGTTGCTGACCAGATTTTTTGTGGGTATCAATTATTCATAGATTTCAAAAAGGCATATGACTCTGTTAAGAGGGAAGTTTTATATAATGTTCTTATAGAAGTTGGTATTCTCAAGAAACTAGTTCGATTAATTGAAATGTGTCTCAGTGAAACGTACAGCAGAGTCCGTATAGGTCAGTTTCTGTCGGATGCGTTTCCAATTCACTGCGGGCTAAAGCAGGGAGATGCACTATCACCTTTACTTTTTAACTTTGCTCTAGAGTATGCCATTAGGACAGTTCAGGATAACAGAGAGGGTTTGGAATTGAACGGGTTACATCAGCTGCTCATCTATGCGGATGACGTGAATATGTTAGGAGAAAATCCACAAACGATTAGGGAAAACATGGGAATTTTACTGGAAGCAAGTAAAGAGATAGGTTTGGAAGTAAACCCCGAAAAGACAAAGTATATGATTATGTCTCGTGACCAGAATATTGTACGAAATGGAAATATAAAAATTGGAGATTTATCCTTTGAAGAAGTGGAAAAATTCAAATATCTTGAAGCAACAGTAACAAATATAAATGACAGAATAAAAATGGTAAATGTATATTTTCACTATTTTAAATGAAGGCCATGATTGTTTGACCAAACACCTGCATAGAATTGGAATATATCAGTCCCCTAACTGCCCATTGTGCAACTCAAACCAAGAAATGGATTCGGAACACCTCAAAATCTGTGCTTCAGTGGCTGGCCATGATAATATCTTTGAAAAATATTGGAGTGCAAGAGGTCAAATGATTTTATTGTCAAATGCCTGGCATTAGAAAACAACAACAACTATTTTAAATGAAATAAAATATATTTAAGATTTTTTAAGGTTATTTTACTGGGTTTTTCCTGTTATTTTATAACTATTTTTATAACATTTTTAGGTCATCAAAATTCGGGCCCTGTTCATGATGTACATACGACCAATAATTTAGGAGGAATTGCTGTACACTGGCAAAAATATACAACCTGAAAACCACTTTTTTAATATCGCTGAAAATCTATGTCAGTGAAAATCTTGAAACTGATTTTTTTGCAGCATCACAATATTTTTCCTAAAGAGAAAGTAACACTTAAATTAAATTTACAATAGGTCGGCACGAGATCTACCTTGCCGTTCCGAGCAGAACCAAATCCGCAGTTACGATACGCAGCTAAACCAGTGCTGAGGTAGTTCCCTTCGTACTCTGCTTATACAACTTGCATATACGAATCTGTGACAGGTTAGATTTGGTTATATATATTATTTTAATGTACCGAAGTACATATGATATTTCCATGCAGATATTCTGCGTCATCATACGATGTAAGAGTAATGGAACTCATAACGAGTGCACCTCAGCACATGTGTGGACTTCGGTCCTACGTTCATAGACATCTATGACGTAGTGCAGAGGTCGGCCACTAGAGGGAACCCAAGAGTTGGAGCTTAATCTGAGACGATTCTGTCGGACGCCGGGGTGGTATCCGGTGTGGCTTAGTGGATAAAGCATCAGCACGTAGAGCTGAAAACCCGGGTTCAAATCCCGGCGCCGGAGAGAATTTTTCTCCGTTCCATTACTCTTACATCGTAGATTTGGTTAGTTTTGGCTGTTCTTATGCCTTGCATATACGATGAAGTGCAACTAAAAAAAAAAAAAAAGCAAGCAAGCATTCATGTTTACATCATTGCCAGCTAGGCACTTGTTCCGAAAGTAAAAAATACCACAGCTTCTTTTTATTTACATCAGGAACAAGATTAGGATGTGCATAACCTCGAAGCATCTATGCTCAGCATTAAAACAGCAGATCAGTTCTCAATTGTTTTATTTTGCATTGTTAAAACACACGTCTGACACTGCAAGTTTTTAGGTACTTTTACGTATAATCCACATGTATTGCATAGATACAGCTCACTAAATGCTAATTAGTAGCTTGTTAGGATGGTGTAAGAACAGAACATTTTTTGAGTGAGCACAAAAATTGTGACCAGGAATAACCTCCCTGCAAGGGCTGTACTACAAGTCAGAGATTATCATCATGACCAGTGAAAGAAGTCCACAAAAACAAACTCTTTACAAGAGAAATAAATATCTTTCCTGTCTGTACTTATCCATGACATCACAATTCTGACTGACATAATTTTGCTAGCAATTCAAAAATGTTTTTGTTAGTGACGTGCCAGCACGATGAATTCATAAGTGTACCTTAATTATTTCAATGCACTGAAATTTCATTAAATTTGACTGCAAGTTATCTCAATAATGAAGACATCAGCTGTCTTGCAGCTATGTACAATATGTAGTTTTAACACAAACTGCTTTCCAATCAATATTATATGGCTGTTGTCACAATACAACAATTCAACAATTTCAATTACGATATTTGTTGGCTTACACTTCTAACACCATCACACGCTATCACACAGCTCACACAATCGAACAGATGTTCTCATATTTGAGAAATTTACCAATGAAGCTCACAGGGTAAAAAAATATATATATATTTTTTTTTTTGTTTCTTGATATTCATAGGCCACTAAAATATTAACAAATGTTCTGGCATAATGGGGCTTAGCTTGACTTTTTGTTACTATGGTGATGTCGTTACTTACAGCAGGCCTTGGAGGATTGAAATTACGATATGTTTATAAATGCACTTTTGAATCCAGCCAGCCATGATAAATTGTAAAGGGGAAACAATTGAATGCAACATAATGATCCATTTTTTAACCTGTAAAATCTTAACGAAACATTGAACTTAATTTTAATTTAATAACAAATTATTATTTTGAAATGATTGGAAAATAAACGATTTAATTAAATTCCCATCTATATATTACAATCATCACTACACAAAAAAAAAAAACAAAGAATTGAAAAAATAAATCCCATGAATATTAAAGATATCAACGAAACAAAATGTTGTAACAATAATCGTGAATTTAGACTAACAATATCCCACATAAACTATAAAGACAGAAATAGGTAATTCATAACAATCTAATTCTACAGAACTTAACTGTGATATTAATTACTAAATGAATTCAATTCTCTGTAAATTACATAATATTATTTTGTGCGAGATCGTGCGTATTTGCTTTTTTTCTGCACAGAACCAATACGCGGTAAGTGTGAAATACCACATTCAGTATTCCCAACGTAACACACATAACAATTTCCCTCTTCTTACCGCTTAAGCGCGACATTCATTTTACTGCTTTAGGCTTTTAACATATTATTTTTAGAGACGTTTAACATAGTAATAATTATAAATTGGAAACTTACCACTGCAATTTCACCTAAATTGCACTGTTAATTATTGTTTTTAAATATTTGCAAAAATTAAGTAAAGTCCACGAAACTTATTGCATTCCTGATACAAGTAACATTAAGGAAGCCGTGAAAAAATCAACAAGATTCCAGATGCCGATGTTATTACCGCAATATGTTATATAAATAATATTGTTAAAATATTAAAATGAAAAATAAATCACTACATAACCTTACCGTTTGTTTTAAGTTCGCATTTATAGAATGGGGGAAAAAAAGACAGACGTATATCACAGCCTGCTGGAGTATAGTAAACACAGAAAACATTTTATAGCAACAATGTTGAAAAAAGATATTTTGGTTTTCCGAAGTTGGCGTCATTAAACAGAAACCAACATGGAGACTTCATTGCAACTAATTAGAAATTCGTCTTTCAGGTATGTAATAAACGATCTTCGCACAAAATAATGTACGATACACGAGCGGTATGTTTGTTTTCATGTTCTCGGAAATTAAAAAAAGCTCAACTATGTTTTGCTTTTTCAATCTTTTCCTCGATCATGAAAACGTCAACATACCGCTCTTGTAACACATATTACTAGTTCATTACAATTTCAAACAACTCAATGGCGTCATATTGATGTGTGAATCGTTTCGACTATCAATTGCTTTGTTGTCTGCAGACTAGGCCTCCTGGAATGAGGAAGCCATTATGAAGTAGTTAACGAGAAGGCTCCGCCTTGTTAAATTTAAATGCGGGGAGTATGAAGACAGAAATGAAAAGAAATATCAAACTTTTATTTCAATGAATCTGGTGCAGCAGTTAACGTATCAGGCCTGGATACTAGAATCATGAAGGCCATGCATGACAAGCCATCTATCTTATTTTACTAGATGTATTTGACATTATTTATTCTAGTTACTAGTAAATTACATTAACAAGAATGTAATCAGCATATTTTATCTATCACTACTTTCAGTACAGAAAATATTGTCGTTGTTCCTGCAATAACTCCTATGTGCAAAATACAAAATTTTGCAGTAGGAAAAAAAATAATTCATTCTATGGCAGCGATACATAGGAGATCGTGAATTCTTACATTTTCGAAAGAAAGAAAGATAATTACATATAGGAGATTTTATTATTTGCTGTATCACTATTTAAGTTATTTAGTCCACACCTGTGGAGTAACGGTCAGCACGTCTGGCCGGAAAACCAGGTGGCCCGGGTTCAATTCCCGGTCAGGGCAAGTTACCTGGTTGAGGTTTTTTCCGGGGTTTTCCCTCAACCCAATACGAGCAAATGCTGGGTAACTTTCGGTGCTGGACCCCGGACTCATTTCACCGGCATTATCACCTTCATTTCATTCAGACGCTAAATAACCAGGATGTTGATACAGCGTCGTAAAATAACCCAATAAAATAAAAATAAAATACAAACTGGTTTGGCGACTTTTTTAACTCCAAACTAGCCAATTTCTTAGACACGGAATCGAAAAACTACCGCAGCATTGGCAAATAGTCACAGATAATTAATTCATTCATAGTGTTCTGTCCAAAGGCAGGTCTTCCTTTGCAAACCCAGCATTGTCTAATCCTTCCTATTTTTCTGCCTTCCTCTTAGTCTCCTCATATGATCCATATATCTTAATGTCGCCTATCATCTGATATCTTCTTCTGCCCCGAACTCTTCTCCCGTTCACCATTCCTTCCAGTGCATCCTTCAGTAGGCAGTTTCTTCTCATCCAATGACCCAACCAATTCCTTTTTCCTCTTCCTGATCAGTTTCAGCATCAATCTTTCTTCACCCACTCTTTCCAACACAGCTTCATTTCTTATTCTGTCTGTCCATTTCACACACTCCATTCTTCTCCATATCCACATTTCAAATGAGTAATTAATTAACAAATACTAATTTCAACACTTCTGTAATCATTAATGAAAATTAAAGAGTTTGAACTTTGGTCTTATGCACAGATTTGTCTATTAACATTCATTTGTTACCTACAGGAACTAAATAACACGTTTTCTCTTGTTTTTATGTAGTTTTTATTGCAAAGTTATTTCATGGATGTTTTACATCATTTTTGACTGATTTTTAGGTCACTAAAATCACATTCACAACTTGTAGTACACCCCCACAAGCGATTAGGAATCAATGACCTTGCATATGTTACAAAATTGCACCATTAAAAGCAAATCAAGTCACTCCAAGTTTAAGTGGACACACATCTATCCAGAAAAGTTCTAGACTGTAAATAAAGCTGAAGGTTCACTAGAAAAGTTGTCAATCTCGAAAGTGGCATGTCATATAAAAATATATACATGGCATAAAATATATACCTCATTAAGATCTGTAACTTTGGTACACAATGAATCAGATAAATATAAAAGTCAATTTATCTTCCGAACAAAATTCAACTGATCATGTGTACATTCACCTAAGAATTTGAGAGAATGCGTACAGTCTGAAATGTGCAGATGAACGAACAACATATCTCTCCCACTTTATTCACAGATCTATAAAATATCAGATAATTAAATACTGTGTCAGACCAGGAGTACAAACTTACAAGTGGGTTATTTTTAAACGTATCTTCAAAACCTTCTCGACCTCTTGTCACCATAAAACCAACCACGGTTAATACTTAACGTTGCTTTTAGCAAAGTAACCTACTATATACAAACAGTATGTAAAATTACCTCACGTAAACAAAATTTACCTTACTTTATTGCAATTTAAATAGTTTTGCTTCAATTTCATAGCTATAATTTTCATCAACTCTGAACAAAATAAAACATCTCAAGTTTAAAACGTATTAAAACACGGTGAGATTCACTTGGTTGGTGTCTATTGCTCTGTGGTGCTGGAGGGTCCCGCTCCCAGCTGCGTGTTGGCAGGACTGACCTCGCCACTCGTGCCTTGTAACGTAACAGCTGCGGCTGCATTCTGGTGGATGATGTTGGCAGTAGCGGGCCGCAGTCCGGGACTGATGATTCTGGCATACACTTGCTGTCGACCTGCAACACACACATCAAAGTTCACCAGTCAGTGATGCTACTCACTCTTTGTGAAAGCTACAAAAAGAATTTCCTCACACTTTCGTAATATTATAATATGTTTCATTCCTTTTCGAAGTAACAGTAATTTAGTGCCTGGTGACAAGAGTGAAAATTATAAAATCATACCGCTCAGATTTTTGGTTTCCAGACTGAGTGGTGGTTGTGATGGTGACTGTAGTGAGGATCACATTGGTGATTATGGCTGCTGTGCGATTGTGATGGCAGCAAAGACAATATTTTGTGATGGTGATATTAGTTATAATAATAGTGACTTTGGTGATTCTGGTTTTGATGGTGGAAATTATTATTATTATTATTATTATTATTATTATTATTATTATTATTATTATTATTATTATTATTATCCTTATTACTATCATCACCGTCATCATCATTTTAATCATCATCATCATCATCATCATCATCATCATCATCATCATTATTATCCTTATTACTATCATTACCGTCATCATTATCATCATTTTAATCATCATCATCATTATTATTATTATTATTATTATTATTATCCTTATTGCTATCATCACCGTCATCATTATCATCATTTTAATCACCATGATCATCATCATTTTTATTATTATTCTCATTACTATCATCACCGTCATCATTATCATCATTTTAATCATCATCATTATTATTATTATTATTATCCTTATTACTATCATCACCGTCATCATTATCATAATTTTAATCATTATTATTATTATCCTTACCTTATTACTATCATCACCGTCATCATCATTTTAATCATCATCATCATCATCATCATTATTATCCTTATTACTATCATCACCGTCATCATTATCATCATTTTAATCATCATGATCATCATTTTTATTATTATTCTTATTACTATCATCACCGTAATCATTATCATCATTTTAATCATCATCAAATTATTATTATTATCCTTATTACTATCATCACCGTCATCATTATCATCATTTGAATCATTATTATTATTATAATAATAATAATAATTATTATTATTATTATTATTATTATCCTTATTATTATCATCACCATTATCATTATCATCATTTTAATCATCATGATCATTATTATTATTATTATTATCACCGTCATCAGTATCATAATTTTAATCATCATCATCATCATTATTATTATCCTTATTACTATCATCACCATCATTATCATTTTAATCATCATCATTATTATTATTATTATCCTTATTACTATCATTATCGTCATTTTAATCATCATCATCATTATTATTATTATTATTATTATTATTATTATTATTATTATTCAGTGATGGTAGTTTCGATAATGATGGTTGTGGTACTGATTATGGAGGTGATTTCAATGCTGGACTTGACAAGTATCATAATATTCTAACAAAGTATGGTGAGTATACATCACAGATCATTATCTAGTAATCAGAGTAGAATCTTGCAAGGATCGTTTTCACTACAATACAAGTTATGATACACCATGGTATTATATTATAGCAGTAGCTGCACAGCTTGATGACCGACAAGACATACCTTTGTTGGTTGCTGCAGCCGTGGCCTGTGACAGAGGGATCACTTTGAGGCCCTGCAGACCTTGCAGGCCTTGCAGAGTCTTTATGTTGAGTGTGCCACCTTGGAAGCCCGGTGGCAGCAGTATCTGCTGTGCCCCACCTTGCTGCAGCACCAGAGTACCGCCCTGCGCCCTCAGTGCCTGGGAGGCCAGCACCACCGTCTGGTGGCCACCCGCTGCCTGCGACGTCAAGATCACGTTCTGCAACGACACAAACAGAGACATATTCAACTTCTTTGTGTGGCTTGGGCAGATATGTGCAATTAACCACTTACAATACTAATTTCAGTACAATCATATGTAATACACCATTTTAAAGATGAAAAATATAAAAACAGCTGTTCTCAGTCTCACTTTTATTTATTATGAAAATTCAATAATATTTTATCCTCTTTATCTATTTTGCTTCTATCTTCCAGTTGGTTATAATCTATCTGCCTATGATGGAGAAATTGAAGCTATACATGTTGCCTTAAATCAACTTTTATTCCATATGGATAAATTCACAAATGCCGTCATCCTCTCAGACTCAAAAGCAGCCATTTTGTCCATAAATAAAACTGACCACCCCTACACAGAACAAATCAATAACTGTCAAAAAATACTTGCAAATTTAAAAGAACGTGGCAAAACAGTTGTGTTACAATGGATCCCAGGACATTGTAATCTACGTGGGAATGAACAGGCTGACACATTAGCTAAGAAGGGTGCCAATCTCAAAATAAACACACGGAAACCTTTGTCATTTAGCTCAGTAAAACAATGTATCAAGCAACTACAATAAATAATCACCAACAAGAACTGGATGTAAACATTTCGCAAGAACGTAGGAAGTTACTGAAGGATATACCTCCTCAACCCAGAAGACTGGCAGTTGCAAGCTTTCGTCTTAACACTGAACATGGCATCCTGGGTAAACACCTCAATCGTCTTGCCATCCTGCATTTTGTGCCATCAACAGGAAGACATGGACAGACAACATCTTGCAAAATGCCCTGCTCTGAAATCCTCCAAGGAAGTCGACCGCTACTGGGAAGCCAGAGCCCGAATGTTTTTAATTACTTAATCCGTAGTTTTGTTCACTACTTTCTTGTTTTTCCCTCAGTCAATGATAGTAAATATCATGTACTAGCCATTAGACAAATTATCGCGTCATGACTAAGTAACAGAATTCAGCAAATTATTTTTTTTTCCACGTAAAATATTAAAAACAGTATCTTAAGGGAAAGTGCTACTGAGTTTTGGTCATCTTCTTCAATTTTTAAAATCTACAGTCTCTTGAGGAATACTGTAGTGAAGATTTCATCACCACATCTTTCTTCTAAGTTAGAAATTCAGTTCATCCCGTATAAGTGCGTACTGTATTCAGAATGCACAATCCCAAGGGAAAAAATGGAACTCTCTGCATCATAATCAACAGTTGATTCCCGATTTACCACGAAAATCGTCTGTAGCTGCATTTAGATTGGCAACAGGCCATGATTGTTTGGCCAAACATCTGCATAGAATTGGAATATATCAGTCCCTTAACTGCCCATTGTGCAACTCAAACCAAGAAATGGATTCAGAACACCTCAAAATCTGTGCTTCAGTGGCTGACCATGATAATATCTTTGAAAAATATTGGAGTGCAAGAGGTCAAATGACTTTATTGTCAAACGCCTGGCATTAGAAAACAACAACAACAACATTTTAATGGATTCGGAACACCTCAAAATCTGTGCTTCATTGGCTCACCATGATAATATCTTTGAAAAATATTGGAGTGCAAGAGGTCAAATGACGTTATTGTCAAACGCCTGGCATTAGAAAACAACAACAACAACATTTTAATGGATTCGGAACACCTCAAAATCTGTGCTTCATTGGCTGACCATGATAATATCTTTGAAAAATATTGGAGTGCAAGAGGTCAAATGACTTTATTGTCAAACGCCTGGCATTAGAAAACAACAACAACAACAACATTTTAATGGATTCGGAACACCTCAAAATCTGTGCTTCATTGGCTGACCATGATAATATCTTTGAAAAATATTGGAGTGCAAGAGGTCAAATGACTTTATTGTCAAACGCCTGGCATTAGAAAACAACAACAACAACATTTTAATGGATTCGGAACACCTCAAAATCTGTGCTTCATTGGCTGACCATGATAATATCTTTGAAAAATATTGGAGTGCAAGAGGTCAAATGACTTTATTGTCAAACGCCTGGCATTAGAAAACAACAACAACAACATTTTAATGGATTCGGAACACCTCAAAATCTGTGCTTCATTGGCTGACCATGATAATATCTTTGAAAAATATTGGAGTGCAAGAGGTCAAATGACTTTATTGTCGAACACCTGGCATTAGAAAACAACAACAAACAACAACAACATTTTAACTTACTAGAAATAAGATATCTCCTGAACGGCTGTGAAACTTTGCACACATATTCACTACAGGTCTGTGCATGAAATGCTGCATTCATTTACACACATGATCATTATTAAGAAAGTTGTGATTTTTTATGTCGGACAATGCTGTTGAAAAATTAAAAAATACAGAAAAGAAAAAAAAAGAAAACTTCATCCCCCCCACCCTCCCAAATGAAGTAAACTGACCAGGAAAAACCAACGCAGCATTTCATTACAGAGAGTCTTAGGTTCATTTTAAACTTTCAGGAAATTTATTACTTTTATATGAGGCTCAGATAAATGTTAGGTACTAAAAATATAAATTATTATTTTTAAGTAAATAATTTTTCTGGACATATTTTTCAAGACAAAAGTTTGAGAAAAACTGTGCACATATATTTCAGCAGTATCTAACTGATGTAAATTTTTCAAGAAGAAACAATCTTCTTAATATATCCAGCTGTTTGCTGACAACATTAAGTCCACTATAGTCCACTGTAGTCTATTCAGTTGTTGTTTTTCACGAGAAATGAGGGGTATTTTGATCGGTGTTCATTATAGATGCCTGTTGCTAGTAGCCAGAGTTGGGGTGTAGTCAATATATACTGCAGGGCTGTGTCTTCTGCAACTGGTACTGATGATTTTAATTTACTTCTTGTGTGGTTTATGGATGGACAGTATAGAAGAATGTGTTCCAGATCTTCATCATGATTATTACACCACAGAAATGTGAAATCGGTGTAGGTACAATTGAGTGACAATGTGACCTGTTCTGGCTCTTGTTAAAAATGTTTGAACATGTCTGGGCAAGTTTTGTACATTTCCAGGTCATTTGGTTTCTACTGTACAGACTGTAAAATTTTTCCTTTGTTAGAAGAGAGCCAATTGTTGATCCATAGGTTTGTAAAATGAGACTTTACTGAAGCAAAAGCACTGGATAGAGATATCACTTGAAGAGGTTTTGGTTGCAAATATATATGTATTTATTCACACTGCAGTGGGTATATACCCGGTGGCAGTGGTAACTAATTACACTCAATAATGACAATAATAAACTTATTAATTAAAAATACAATTAATAATAACACTAATAATTAATACTAATAATAAATAATAATAATAATAATAATAATAATAACAACAACAACAACAACAGGGAATATCCTAAATTAAATGAAGCACGATCACTTAAAATAACATTTGAAATAAATCTAATTTGTATCTTAAAACTAAGATCGAACTAAAACCCACGAGTATGATATGTTCATATCTGCACAAGTACCTTTCAACATTACACTCATTTCACTGTCAACTCACTCACTGCACTGGAACTACGACACATTTCACTGATTCTATCCTGATTACACTAACACTTCAAAAACATTTCACTGTTCAAATACTTTGCACTGCCACTATAAACTATAAAGCTTCCCTGACAGGAACACGTTTCACTGACACAACACACTTCACTGACACGACATAATTCTTCACTGATACAACACTTCAATAACAACATATCATTTACACCCTTTAAATACTGTGTATAATTACCGTCTATTAGTAAGGTCCTTAAGCCTATTTTTAAATGCATTTTTGGTTGTTGGTAAAGCCTTTAGTAAGTCTGCAGGTAAAGCATTCCAGTCCCTGATAGTACGATTGAGAAAAGAAAACTTTCCAGTGTCCGTCCTCTGCCTTCTTTCCCTCAATTTATGTGAGTGGTCGTTCCTTAAAGAGTAATTTGGCGGCTGCAACCTATTTTTTATTTCTCTCCAGGCAGGCTCATCTCTGTATGTTTTGAACAGTGCGCATAATCGAATTCGCGTTCTCCTGTCCGTGAGTGTGTCCCATTTTAATGGTGACTTTTTCCGACAACACTTGAGAGCCCGTTTTTGAATCTTTTCCAGTGTCTTAATATGTTCTAGTCTATAAGGATCCCAACATGCAGCACCATATTCCATTACTGGACGAACTAGTGATTTATATGCAATCTCTTTGGATTTATCAGAACCTTTTCTTAGTACCCTCATCACAAAGTGTAACGCTCTCCATGCTTTTCCCGCTGTGTCTGTAACGTGTTCCCCCCAGCCGAGATCGCTGCTAAATGTTATTCCGAGGTATTTACATTTGTTAACTTCCGGAATGGTTTCACCCCCTAACGTATACGATGCGACTATTTTATTTCTTTTCCTTGTAAAGCTGATGGCTTTGCTCTTTAGAGAATTTATTTTAATTTTGTTGGCTATTGCCCAATCGTTTATTCTATTGAGGTCATTCTGGAGAAGAGTAGTATCTTCATGGCTTTTTATTTCCCTGTATACCATACAATCATCCGCGAATAAGCGAACCCTAGACAAGATATTAACTGGCAGATCATTTACAAAAGCCAAGAATAGAAGAGGCCCCAAGACACTCCCCTGCAGGACCCCGGAAGTAATTTCAATTGGGTTCGATATGTTGCCTGTTTTGCAATATTATCGACTTTCTCGTTTCCAGGTATACCACAATGACTAGGTATCCATTGAAATGTTATTTCCTTTTGGAGTTCTTCTAGTTTACGTAGTTGTTTCTGAATTGGAATAATTCTATATGCATATAGGTTTGGTACATATTTAATTATATTGGAGTCGGTAAGAAGAAACATCGAAAATTGTAGAAATTAAAAAACTCAGTATCATGTTGCCTTAATATTAGGAAGAATATCTTATGTGACACCAATGACATGCTACTTCTAACGCATTTCAATAGAAACTGAACACAAGTATATACCTGGCCGGCGGGGCCTTGTATCGGCGCGGACTGGGCCTTGCTGGCCAGCAGCACAGGTTTGCCCCCGATATGGGCCAGGTTCAGCCCTCCAGCTGTAGGACCAATCATCCGCAGGTTGGCTGTAGCTGTAGTTGTCGTGCCTGCCACCAGGGGCTTCCCTGCAGCTGTGACGAGCTTCGTGGCTTGTGCCTGTTGCTGTTGCTGCTGTTGTGGCTGTTGCTGCTGCTGCTGCTGTGGCTGCTGCACTGTTACGGCTTGCTGCTGTAAGGTGGGGGTAGTCACAGCGTGCGCCTGAAACATTTGTTACAAAATAAATCTTCCACAATCTGCATGTAACACACTCAAATAACACAGTTACGACAAAGTGACCATTTCATTTTAAAATAAAATACAAGGAACTACGTTGTCTATGCGTGTAAAGATATTTCAACATTACACTGACTAAAATTTAAAGGAAAGTTCACGTAAATCTGGATTAGAGTTCCCAGATTTGTTTCAGGAAAAAAAAAAAAAAAGATATTCACAAAAAATGAAGAAGATATAAGCGAACTTCCTTGGAATTTAGTAGCATATACAGTAAACCCTCGTTAAGGCGAACAGCTCCTTAATATGAACTATCTTCCCAGTCCCAGCTCCAATACAGTGACTTTAATGGATTTTTATTCGGTTAATACGAATTTCTGTTTATACGAACTTCGAAAACTTCAGGACCAGTTCTGAAGCTGGCCCATAACAGGCTGAAACATGTTAACCAGGTACGATAGAATTTAACACGAGAAAGACATATAATACATATTACAAAGTTAAAATTTTGAATGTAGTGTCTCACAGTACTACCACAGTCTAGTATATACAGTCATGAAGCTCAATACGTAGTAAATATGCAAACATTAGATAGTTGCTCACCACTAGGATCGCTAATATCGGCTCATTACAGGCAATGCAAAATAGAACCGTCACAGTCTATTGTTTCTAGCACCCTCAAAACTCAAGCTTCGTGACTGTATATAGTAGACTGCGGTACTACGACAAAAACTCAAACTGTAAAACATTTTCAAATTCTAAAATCTTCTCCTACGACCATAATAAAAAAACAAAGATAAAATTGACGCTCCTGCAGCTTCCCGTTCTTCATCAGGAAAAACTAAGCGAATTCGTCAGCAAAATATGAATAAGTGGAATCTGAAGTTCTGGAATGTTTTAACAACATGAGGGCGATATAAGTGAATTGGAAGTAATTTAAATTCAACTCTTTTTGTGGTAATAAAAGTGATACCTTTTATGAACTGGATAATCTCTATATCTGGAAGAGGAAGTTGGACCAACGAAGGAAAAGAAGAGGCCAGATATGGAGACTTCTAAGTATTGATGATACATTCTTCTAATGAAGTATTCAGAAAGGTTCACAGGTACGTAATTCGAAATTCGTTATTACTCACTACAAACCATGAGAAAGTGTTTTGAATTGAAGGAGTGATAGTGGATTCGTTGTAACAAAAATCGATCAGAATTCGGATAGAACGAACTTCATTAATGCAAACAGGCGATTTTTCGGTTCTGTGATGTTCATCTTGACGAGGGTTTACTGTAATTGAAAGGGTGAGAATATATTCGGGTAGTATAATTGACAAGGATGGTGGAGCCTTTGAGGATGTAAAGAACCGAATAAAAAATGCAAATAGTGCACTCGTCCAGTTGTACCCAATATGGAAATCTTATATTATATCTAGATCTACAAAAATTAAAATCTTTAACAGTAATGTGAAATCAGTCTTATTATATGGCTGTGAGACATGGAAAACAAGTAAAATTATACAAAATAAACTGCAAACATTTGTTAATAGATGTTTACGAAGAATTTTAAAAATTAGATGGCCAAATATAATCACAAACTCAGAACTATGGAAGATAACAAATCAGAAAGAAATCACAATAGAAATCAAAAGACGAAAGTGGAATTGGATAGGGCACACAATCAGGAAAGAAAATGGAGCAGTAGAAAGAATGGCTTTGGATTGGAACCCCCAGGGTAGTAGAACAAGAGGAAGGCCAAAAAATACATGGAAGAGAACAGTTTTGGAGGAAATTGCTAGGGAGGGGAAAACATGGAGCGAAGTGAAGAAGTTGGCTACAAATAGGGTCCGATGGAGGCACTTTGTGAATGCCCTATGCTCCTCACGAGCAGATACACGAGTTTGATTGATTGATTGATTGATTCATTCATTCATTGATTCATTCATTCATTGATTCATGCATTGATTGATTGATTGATTGATTGATTGATTGAAAGGGTGAGAATGAGATAGTCCAAAGTCACACTTTTAACAAAAATGGTTTTTTGTGCGAGTTCATTTCTTATGTACGTAAGTATGTATGTATTTATTCACACTGCAATGGGTATATACCCGGTGACAGTGGTAACTAATTACACTCAATAATGACAATAATAAACTTATTAATTAAAAATACAATTATAATAATAATAATAATAATAATAATAATAATAATAATAATAATAATAATAATAATAATAATAATAATAATACTAATAATTAATACTAACAATAAATATCTGCACAAGTACCTTTCAGCACTACACTCATTTCACTGTCAACTCACTCACTGCACTGGAACTACGACAAATTTCACTGATACTATCCTGATTTCACTAACACTTCAAAAACATTTCACTGTTCAAATACTTTGCACTGCCACTATAAACTATAAAGCTTCCCTGACAGGAACACACTTCACTGACACAACACACTTCACTGACACAACATAATTCTTCACTGATACAACAATTCAATAACAAAATATCATTTACACCCTTTAAATACTGTGGATAATTACCGTCTATTAGTAAATTCCTTAAGCCTATTTTTAAATGCATTTTTGGTTGTTGGTAAAGCCTTTAGTAAGTCTGCAGGTAAAGCATTCCAGTCCCTGATAGTACGATTGAGAAAAGAAAACTTTTCAGTGTCCGTCCTCTGTCTTCTTTCCCTCAATTTATATGAGTGGTCATTCCTTGAAGAGTAATTTGGCGGCTGCAACCTATTTTTTATTTCTCTCCAGGCAGGCTCACCTCTGTATGTTTTGAACAGTGCGCATAATCGAATTCGCGTTCTCCTGTCCGTGAGTGCGTCCCATTTTAATGGTGATTTTTTCCGACAACACTTGAGAGCCCGTTTTTTAATCTTTTCCAGTGTCTTAATATGTTCTAATCTGTAAGGATCCCAACATGCAGCACCATATTCCATTACTGGACGTATGGGAAAGCTACCAGTAAGATATTACAAAAGTTACTCAAGAAATGCCATTAGTATACGCCGAAGAAATTATGATAGTTTTATGATGAGGTACCTGTTGGCTGGTGAGCTGAGTCTGCAGAACACGTGGCTGGCCCACAGACAGCAAGTTCCCCTGAGACACGACAGCGAACTGCGTGCTGCTCGGAATCTGGATCAGACTGGTCTGCCCCGGCTTGCCTCCCGTCGTCACCCGCAGTGCTGTGCCTGCCCACAACATCATTCAGTCTCAGACTTGCACAACATTCACTGAACATACACCAACAAGAAGAAGGCATTTCGTTTCATTCACTGCATACAAAATGGATGTTGTTTATGAAATTATAATTGCTTCCTGAAACAGCGTTATGATAACTGCCAAGACACTCCTAAATGACACATCAGTGTTTATGTGTGTTAGTTACAGTACAATTTTCAGTGGTGACAGAGCAAAGTGCAGTTCCATGGGTAGGCAATTCCGACAAACAGTTGCCGGCTGTCACGTCTAATCAACTGCACTGAAAATTAGGGTGGTGATTTATCTGAAATGGGGTTTTTGTCGAAAATTGTTTGATGAAAACTTAATTTTTACGCGTTTTTATGTGAATATTTGAAAATATTTACATAAAAATTTCCAAAATAGGGTCTGGGTGGGGAAGAAAATAACTCACAGAAAGTGGGGGAAAAAAATAACAGATGTATTGTGATCAGTGAACTGTTAATTCTTGGCTGTTTCAGTGATTATATGATTGTAGAGGGGTCTATACGGGCTATTCCATCTCAAATCGACCGAAATATAGAGAAAATTGACCTTGCAATTTTCAAATACAATGAAACTTTTTCTGTCCGTTGACAACTGTGATACAATGCTTTGTGCAAAGTTTGAGGCATCAGAACTTCATAGTGTTTAAATTAAAAATATTTAAATTTATCGTATTTTTATAATATTAGCAACTTTAAACTGTTGTGGCTCCGAAATCCTTACACCCAATGATCAAAATCATGGTTTATTTTGATGCTGAAGAGTTAAAGTTTATATTGACATATAAACAGATTTTCTTACTTTTTATGGAAATGGAGAAATTTAGATTTTTCCTCATTAAGACGCCTTTGGTTAGGAAAAAATATTTTAAAAATATATAGTTAGATTCCGCATTGAAAGTACAAATAAACACATATTTTTTACTGATAAGAAAGTATTGAAAATATCAAATAAAGAAAATAAATAGTACGCGCGTGAACTAACCAGCTGACTGTGAGACGGGAGCTAGCCTAGGCAAGGAAGGCCAGGAGACATAAACACGTGATGTTTCGTCTAGTAGCGCATAGCTGGGCTAGCTTTATCACAAGTTTTCATAAACACAGGAGTAAAATGACGCCCAACGCTCGCTTATCTTCAGCTCTCGGCCAGTGCTTGTGGTACTGCGCCGTTCAAGTCTAGGTGTGTGAAAATAATCTATTTAATACCCCTGAAACTTATTGCCGTGCCACTAAGCAAACAATGCCGAATCCCTCTTAATAATGCAAGGTTTTTTGTCAATATTTTTTACATTTTTACAAATTGGCAAAAAGCCTAAAAGCAAGTAAAATCAGATTATCTGTCTCTCTCTGTGTACAATAAAAATAAGGATTACTTCTTAACATAACCTACCAAATGTCAGCTTCAAAATAAGCTCTCGTTCAATGTTCTGCAGTAAACGGTTCCAGAGTTCTGAGCGCTGAAAGAGGCTTGTTTTTATAAAATACGCTAAATTTGTCGCTCAATAGTACGAAAACCGTTTGACTTTCGATGGTATATTTTTGAAAATGCACTGTCCTCAGCACCTTGTGTAAGTAGGGAAAAAATTAGAGTATTAACAAATGCGAGGCTTTTTACTGATCGATTTCATATGGAATAGCCATACATTTATGATTTAATTTGTTTCATCAGTATATGTTTTCAAATAAGATTACACATTTTCAAAGAAAAACATTCTTATTGTTTTCCCCACATATTGAGAAACAAAGAAAGAGTGTTTTAAGGGTTGCCCTTAACATGTCAATTGAGACTGAACCCTTGTACTCCAGGTCCAGGTAAGTACTAGTGGACCTGTACCTTGAGGAAGGGTCCCGTGCTGCTTCTGGTGCGCCAGCAGGCTCTCCATGGAGATCACCTGGCCCTGGGCACTCGTCAGAACCTTGGCCACCATCGGCGGCTGCTGCTTCACCACGGTGGCGGCACCGGACACGGGCTGCGCACTCGTAGTGGCCGCAGCCTGCTGCTGAAGCTGTGTGGGCAGCGCCATGTGGGACACGGGGATGGGCTTCCCCCCAACTGCACAGCAGACACACTTGGCGTATACCAACAGGTATGTAAGTGAGCACTGCTCAAATTTCCAAATACAATAACAATATACAAAGAGAAAAGAAATAAAAGATGGAAAAGAAAACAAATTAAGAAGATACACACATAAAAACTAGGAACGATTAAAGAACGGTAAAGAATGAAAAAGAAAGGGAGAATGGAAGATAAGTCCCGGGCCATAGTGTCGTGGTCTAAGGCATCCTGCCGACGAATCGCGTTACGGAATGCGCGCTGATTCGAATCCTCATGGGGGAAGAAATTTTCTCATGAAATTTCGACCAGTGTATGGGACCAGTGTCCACCCAGCATCGTGATGCACTTGGGGAGCTACGATAGGGAGCGAAATCCGGTTGCAAATGCCAGCTATAACGGCTGGGGGATCATCGTGCTAACCACACGATACCTCCATTCTGGTTGGATGATCGTACACCTCTGCTTCGACATGTGGGCGTGAGGCGAGCAGCCGGCTGGTCGGTCTAGGCCCTTCACGGGCTGTAGCACCACGGATTATTATTATTATTATTATTATTATTATTATTATTATTATTATTATTATTATTATTATTATTATATGAATGGAAGATAAAAGAGTGAAACGAAACAAGGAAGAAAAAGAAGTGCAAATGTGAAATGTAAAACGAAGGACAAAAAGATTGTGAAAGAAAAACGAAAGAAGGAAGAAAACAGAAGGAAACAAAGTGAGCAAGAAACCAAAGAAGAAATGAGCAGAAAAAGTGAAGGAAAAAGTTATAAAGAAATGCAGGAAGAAAAATATAGCAAGAAAAACAATGGGAAAAGGATAAAAACAAAAGATGAATAACAGAATAAAAGAAGAAAGAACTTACTATAGAAAGGTCAGAAAAAATGTAACAAGAAAAAAACGAAAGAACGAAGAAAGAAAAGATGAATAACAGAATGGAAAAGAACTAAGAGAGAAAAAAATTAGAAAGAAATAAAGAGACAAGGAGAGAAAACTGTTGGATAAAAAACAAAGGAAGAAGAAAAGAAAATATGAATAATAAAAATGATAAGAGAGAGAAAGAAAAAATAAAGTACAGTCAGAAAGGAATAAAGAAAGAAAAATTTGGCAAGAAAAAAACAAAAGAAAGAAAAGGATATTATGATTAATAGAATGATGACAGAAAGAAGGAGAAAAAGAAAGAACGAAATAAATAAAACAAGAAAGACAAAGATAAGAAAATTTAGCAGGAAAAAATACAAAAGAAAGAAAAGAAAATATTAATAACAGAATGATAAGAGAGACAAAGAAGGAAGGAAAATAGAAAGAAAGAAAGAAAGAAAGAAAGAAAGAAAGAAAGAAAGAGAGAAAGAGAGAAAGAAATAAGGGGGAAAAAAAGAAAATGAAGAAACAAAAGAGAAGATACCCACCATGAAGAGAAGCCATCTAATAGTTCGGAAGAAATTGCTCTACCAAAGGTAAGTGACATGCCACAAGGCAATTTTTTGTCATCACGAATGCCCTTCCAGCAAGCTGAAAACCATTTCCTCACTACTGAATACTGAATTGTCAGCCGTGCTCACCTCTCGCCATGACACGAGGCTGGCCCAGCACAGACATGGTGGTGACCACTCGCTGAGGGGTTGCAGGTGATGTCGTGGCCCCAACTGTCACAGCCTGCTGCAGCTGTTGCTGCTGCTGCTGCTGCTGCTGTTTCTGTTGCAGCTGCTGTTTCAACTGCTGCTGAAGTTGAGCAATTGCTGCAGCTTGCTGTTCATAAAAAATAACAACTCATAAAAAAATATTCCTCCAGTTCTTCCCAGCAATGAGGGATTCAACCCAAAGAAAGAAACTTTCATTCTGTCTGGAAAAACCGTCATTTGTGTTGGTGTTCCTGTTATTGGTGTTTGTGTTAGTGGTAGCGTTGGTGTTCATCTTTCTCAGGAATGGGCAAAATTTCCTGCACAGCAAGCAGAGGTTGAACTCGGTACCATAGCATTCTAATCAGGGGTGTGTAAAGTGGTGGAATATGGCGAATAAATTGTAGGTTTCGTTTAAATTTCCAAGAAACATGGGAACATGACTATTTTGTTATTATGAGTAAAGGTAAAATTCAACGCCTCAACTGTTCAGTTGAGATTTATATAAAACACTGTAATATCAGATGGCACTTCGATTTGAACATAAGAAGGATTTTGACAAACATAAACATAATACGTAAGAGTTTAAACAGAACTGTTGAAAATTGTTTATATTAATAAAATAGTTGTTCTTTCTATTGCCAGGCATTTGATAATAAAGTCATTTGACCTCTTGCACTCCAATATTTTTCAAAGATATTATCATGGTCAGCCACTGAAGCACAGATTTTGAGGTGTTCCGAATCCATTTCTTGGTTTGAGTTGCACAATGGGCAGTTAGGGGACTGATATATTCCAATTCTATGCAGGTGTTTGGCCAAACAATCATGGCCTGTTGCCAATCTAAATGCAGCTACAGACGATTTTCGTGGTAAATCGGGAATTAACTGTGGATTATGATGCAGAGAGTTCCATTTTTTCCCTTGAGATTGTGTTATCAAATTTTGTTTGTTGAAGTCTAAGTATGTAGATTTAATAAATCTCTTCACAGAGTAATACGTAGATTTAGTAACAGGTCTGTAAGTAGCAGTGCTGCCCTTCTTTGCTAAAGCATCCGCACTCTCGTTTCCCAGGATTCTACAGTGGGATGGTATCCATTGGAATACAATTCTTTTATTGAGTGATATTAATTGAGAGAGCATTTTAGTTATTTCTGCTGTTTGAGATGAAGGTGTGTGTTTAGAGACTATTGATAGAATAGCTGCTTTGGAGTCTGACAATATAACTGCATTCTTAAATTTATTGATGTGGCATAGAAGATTCCTGAGACTTGCACTTATTGCAATGATTTCACCATCAAAACTTGTTGTTCCATACCCAAGAGATCTATAAAGTGAGAAGAGACAGCACGTAACACCTGCACCGGCACCTTGTTCTCTGGAGATCAAGGATCCGTCAGTGTATAAATGAAGCCAGTTTTGTGGAGGGTACCTAATATTAATTGTCTCTAAAGACAATTCTTTTAGTAGTTCTTCTGTTAAATTTAGATTATACTCTATATTTAATAGAGTTAAAGGGTTTGGTTTAATTTGTAAGTATTCTTTTAAATTCGGGATATTGATTTTCTGTTTTAATTCTTGAACAATGGATATCAAACTTTTTTGAGTTTTCAATCTACAGAGAGTACTGTATGAATGCCAATTGTTTCCTGGTAATCTGATAAGTTTTTCATATTGAATCAGTGCTTTTTCTTCTATTGTCATTTTGATGCTGTTAATATTAGTGAGGAATCTCAAAGAATCTATTGGAGTTGTTTTGACTCCACCAGTGATGAGTCTGAGAGCTTGATTTTGAACACGTTCTATTTCGTTTATGAAAGGTGAAGTAATTAAAATTTCTCTGCAGTATGTCAGCAATGGCTGTATAAACATTTTGTATGTAATGTTCAAAGTATTTCTAGAGCAACCCCATTTCTTTCTATCGCATGTTGTTACATGCGATAAAGCAAAGTGTTATTTTAATGTAATTTGTTGTGCAGGTTGAAATAGTGAGAAAGTTTTCGAGGTTCTACAAAAATAATTGTTCCCTCTCGTGGGTACTCACCTTGTCGTGGTGAGGGGGCTTAAACTTGTTGTTTAAGCTAACAAGTAACAAACAGGTACCCACATAAGCTGCATTACTACCAACGCAGTCCCACTATATTTTTCACTGCTTATGATTCATGGAGTCCCTCAGTGTAAAATTCTCTGGAGGTAAAATAGTCCCTCAATCGGATCTCCGGGTAGGGACTGCACTGAGATGCCAAGAATCGTACTAAAGTACTTATTTGGAACACCAAAAGTCACACTGTCCAAGAATAATTGTTAATGGAAAAGTCAATCCACAATCACTATTAGTTGGAAATACACTTCGACCAATTTATTACATTTCAACCACATATGCGAGTCACAGAGAACAATACCCTTTTTCTAATGTCAGGTAAAATGAGCAAAGAATTGTTGTTGTTGTTTTCTAATGCCAGGCGTTTGACAATAAAGTCATTTGACCTCTTGCACTCCAATATTTTTCAAAGATATTGTCATGGCCAGCCACTGAAGCACAGATTTTGAGGTGTTCCAAATCCATTTCTTGGTTTGAGTTCCACAATGGGCAGTTAGGGGACTGATATATTCCAATTCTACGCAGGTGTTTGGCCAAAGAATTGTATGAATTATTACATAATAACAAGTCTCCTAACTAACTCACGATATGACCAAAGATGTTAAAGCGAGTATAAATAACAGCAAGAAGAAAAAAAAAAAGTCTACTAACGTAAGTAATTTCGCAGCTAAGACGCTGGCAATCTTTAAATCCAATTATGTCTGTGAACAATTTTTTTAATGAACTTGATGAAATTATTGTGTATACACATCTAACACTGCTTACCTTATTTGCATGCTGATGCTGAAGCAACTGAGGCTGCTGCTGGATCGTCCCGATGATCGTCTGCGGAGGCTGGTCTGGCTGTTGCTGCTGCTGCTGTTTGATGAAGATGGTCTGCTGCTGTGACCCATCTGGCGTGGTGATCGCCTTCACTGCATTCACCAGCTTCACACCTGAGATTCCTGTCGTCATGAGGGTCTTCCCACCAGCTGTCAGCATGGGCTTTGGCGATCCAACAGGCTGTGGACTCTTTGAACCAACCAACTGTACCTGCAAGTCACGAATTTCGAAGTTTTTACAAGCAACTCATACAACTCATTTTACAGTTCTTTATCTTGCTACTTGTTTGTATTTCATTTTCCTGAACAATCACATACAAAAAATAATTCAAATACAAACAATTGATTGTTTATGTATCAGTCTCTTTCATTTAGAATGGATTTAAAACATATTTCTGAAAATGCCTCCCTCAATCTCAAGGCAATGGTCCGCACGGGTGTGAACAGCATGTGTAGCATTTCGCAGCTTCACACGTTTGTTCCTTATCGTCGCCGTGGCATCTAGAATTTGTTATATTACCGGTTGTTCTGTATGGTTGTGAAACTTTGACTCTCACTTTGAGAGAGGAATAGAGATTAAAGGTGTTTGGTGAAGTTACAGGAGAATGGAGAAAGTTACACAACACAGAACTGCACGCATTGTATTCTTCACCTGACATAATAATTAGGAACATATATCAAAATATAATTAATTATTTATTTATTCCGTCTTATGGCTTAAGCATTGATTACATATAAAAGAAAACACTTACGTGTTACATCTTATTTAGTCTTAATACTAGAAATATATATTATTATTATATTTCTAGTAATTTATTGATTTCACTATGATCAGCAAATTGATTTCCACTCTCTGTATGCTTCTCTATTCACATTCAACAAGTTATTGACAACAGTACAATATATTTAGGACACCAATATATTGAGATCTACTTTGTATGCCAACATAACGTATTCAGTATTACTTCATAGCTATGCAAACTTACGTCGTTTTAATTTGTTTTTAATATTCGACATGATCTTTCTAATATTGCTTTAGATGATTAATATTGTCACTATGTCATATTTTTACTCTAGCTATGTCATTTCCAAATGTAAGGCAAAGTTTTGTAATTGATTTTAGATGATATCTGTTATATCTCGTATCTGAAGATGCCCTACAAAGGGCGAAAACGTTACTATTAAGAGTGAATAAGATGTAACACATCAGTGTTTTCTTTTATATGTAATCAATGCTTAAGCCATAAGACGGAATAAACAATTAATTACATTTTGATATATGTTATTAACAAGAGGCTTCTGACTATTTCTCAACATGAATTGTAAAATAATTAGGAACATTAAATCCAGACGTTTGAGATGGGCAGAGCATGAAGCACATATGGGTGAATCTAGTGAGTGTTACTTGGGAAGGCGGACGGAAAAAGACCTTTGGGTAGGCCGAGACGTAGATGGAAGGATAATATTAAAATGGGTTTGAGGAAGGTGGGATATGATGATAGAGACTGGATTAATCTTGCTCAGGATAGGGACCAATGGCGGGCTTATGTGAGGGCGGCAATGAACCTCCAGGCTCCTTAAAAGCAATTTGTAAGTATTAGTATTAGTATTAGCTGGTAATAGGAGTAAACACACCATGTTTTCCCTTAACATTAAACCAAAATTTTTAACATATCTAGACAGTAAAATATTTTTGCCAGAATTGTACATATCAGCTTCTGCCATAACAGCACAGATTTTTACCTAGTGAGAATATAGACTGACTCACATAAAGTCACTCTTGTATAACAGCAGAAGACGACTCACCTGTGACACGTTTACCAGCTGAGCGGAAGTGGCGTTGACCATAGCCTTCGGACTGGGGAGTGACGGCTGCGCGGTGGGTCGATTTGATGGGGGCGCCTTCTGCTGCTGAACAGTACAAGATGGCGTCGAGCTAACAGCTGTTGCTACAGTCGTTGAGGTTACAACTCGTGGTGAGGAGGAAGATGAAGAAGAAGTAGAAGAAGAAGTAATGTTTCCAACCAATGACGAGGTTGGCTACGGGAAATAGAAATCTGCATTCAACACTGGACCTCGTACAGCAATGCACCAATACACAGGTCTCTACTTCAATACCAGTCATGCAAAGCATTATTATCTACAGCAGTGGTGCCCAAACTTCTACAAAGCGCAACCCACTTTTGGGTGATATATTTTATTTGCGACTCCCCCACCCACTACCATACCAGTACTTAACCCCATTTCAAAAATACAAATTGCTGTAAAACGAAAATTACGAAAATTTTACTCAAAACCATACCATACAACTTCTAACATACTGATACCTGCAAAATAAGAAATTGGAATATGCAAACATATTTTGTGCGAGATCGTGCGTATTTGCTTGGTTTCTGCACAAAACCAATCCGCGGAAAGTCTAAAATTCCACATTCAGTATTCCCAACCTAACACACATAACAATTTCCCTCTTCTTACCGCTTAAGTGACATATTGATTTTACTGCTTTAGGCTTTTAACATATTATTTTTAGAGACGTTCAATATAGTAATAATTATAAATTGGAAACTTACCACTGCAATTTCACCTAAATTGCATTGTTAATTATTGTTTTTAAATATTTGCAAAAATTAAGTAAACTCTACAACTCCACTAAAGTTACTGCATTCGTGATGCAAGCAACATTAAGAAATATAATAATATTGAATTGGGCTAACCGTCTATACTTATCTAGTTTATATTTGGATTAAGCATTAACGTTTTCGGCACTTATGTGCCATTTTCAAATGTATGGAATTGCCTTATTATATGATCAAATAGATACACCTTATGTGTGTGTACCCTTGATGATTTACCATCGTTTACAAAATAATATTGTAAATTTTATTAGTAACAACAATGTAATTTATTCGTCACAACAATAATTCCTTTCTACAATTCACCTTAAACGCTCTCGTCAACAATTGGATCTTCACTCAACACAGTATTCGTTATAGCACTCCACCGACGACAATGACAATTTACTTGACTATTACGCACAACAATGAACTGTTAATCTTAACTAATATTTACAAAGCACTATTTACAAATCAGAACTACCAGTTCTCAGTTCACAGTTCTTCTATCTCAGTCACTCGAGTTCACAGTATCTCGAACAACAGACCTTCAGAGACAGTTCACTGTACTCGAACTCGGGTCCCTCCAACTGCGGTCCACTGCACTCGAACTCAGGGCTTCGGATGCTGACGCAGATGCGGACGCACACTCGAGTCGAACTCCGGCACACAAGTCTGGCTTGCTTGCTCTGGCTTACTCACTGACTGAATAACTGAAAAACTGCTCGAGTTCGCTGGCGCTTCTTCTTTTATAGCAAAATCATAGTTGCGAGAAATTTCTACAGGTGTGTAGAGAATTATCTGGATATCTCCACTTCGACGGACTTCTCGAAGAGTCGGGAAGGTCCGTTCCCCATTCACTGCGTACGCAGCAGTTGCGCGCGCACTCTCCCCTCGTCGCGTTGGCCCTTTCCCCTCTCCGCCGCGCGCCATTCCTCATGCTTCATGAAGCCCGCGCGATATGCTCTCTCTCGCGGGACGCTGGTCGTGAGTTCGAATCTCACGTCGCTGTTATTGTTAAAATGTTTTTGAGTTCCACTGTGTTGCATGTATTAAATGTTAAAATTCTGTTTGTCATATCAACACTTGCAAAAGTGAAACAACATGAATCCTTGGCGTGTTAATATATAACAAACAGAATTTTAACATTTAATACGTGCAACACAGTGCAACTCAAAAACATTTTAATAAATATAGGAACTGCATGTGATAACAACTTCAAGATAATCATATTGTTACATAAAACAATGGGACTTTTATTGTAGATGTAAATTAGTATAGATTTTAATTATTAGTAAGTGTTTTTAATTTAATTTATATATTATTTTGTAAACGATGGTAAATCATCAAGGGTACATACACATAAGGTGTATCTATTTGATCATGTAATAAGGCAATTCCATACATTTGAAAATGGCACATAAGTGCCGAAAACGTTCATGTTTAATCCAAATATAAACTAGATAAGTATAGACGGTTAGCCCAATTCAATATTATTATATTACAACTTGCTTATCAGAGAATCATACAAAATGAAAAAACATTAAGGAAGCCGTGAAAAAATCAACAACATTCCAGACTCATCATAGACTGGGGGAAAAAAAAAAAGACAGACGTATATCATGGCCTGCTGGAGTATAGTAAACACAGAAAACATTTTAAAGCAACAATGTTGAAGATAGATATTTTTGTTTTGCAAATTTGCCGTCATTGAACAGAAACCAAGATGGTGATTTCATTGCAACTAATTAGAAATTCCTCTTTCAGGTATGTAATAAACGATCTTCGCACAAAATAATGTACGATACACGAGCGGTATGTTTTCTTTTGATTCTCGGAAATTAAAAAAGCTCAACTACGTTTCGCTTTTTCAAACTTTTCCTCAAACATGAAAACTTCAACATACCGCTCTTGTAACGCACATTACTATTACAGTTCTCTTTGGCTTCTTAGGCTAGGTCCTCACTGCTTATGTATTTTTTAACATTTAAACACTTGTGGCCAGTTTGTCCAAGTAATGTTTAATTTTGCTTAACGAATGTTAAATTAACAGTCTGTTTATTTTTAACGCTTTGTTAATGTATTTTCCATTTGTTCAACATAATTTTGTTTAAGATAACCAACACTTAACTATAACGTCTGTTAGCACTATTTTAACTACTCAACAGCAGTTGGTAATGATTCTACACATGTAAGACAATTTTTGATTGGCTAAAATTAATCTTTAAATTCTATATTATAGAGTGAGTCATGAAACTTACATAAAATGACAACCTGTTATAGTAGGCCACGCTCCATAAACAAACAGTTGACAAATGAAAGTTGTAGGTGAAGTGCTCAATAATAATTACAAAGTAAGGTTATATTTCCTCATTGCTATTATGGATATGAAATACGAAAGAAATAAAGTAACACTGATGTATTTAAACAGTTCAAAGTATTTTTTAAATGTTATATTACCAGTCATATGCTAAACATACCCTACAGAGAGACACAAAATATTAATTTCGCAACTTCTGTTCGAACAGCTGTGGAGACATCGGCCATATTTAACTAACTGTTAAACAAGTTAACTGCCCGAAATCCTACATTTAAAATTAACAAACTGTTAACAATCTGTTAAACCAAACTGGTGTTGTAAACTTAACTGTTTAGAGTTTAAAGTCGTTAAATTTTCTAACAATACTTGGAAAAACCGGCCATAAGAATAATAGTTTTCAAAGTCAAGATATTAACAGAATAACACTTAAGAGATAAAATCGACGAATTTATAAGGAAACTTGATTTTTGGTCATCACTTAACAAAAAGAAATTTGATTCATTCCAGTGTACGGAAAATTTAGCTACACACCATACAATACAACAATTACTGAGTTTGTTTTTTGTTGGACAGCATTTATTTTGAACAACAGTTTTCTGAGTAATTTCCGGAAGAAACTCAAAACAAATACGACAGTCACAGACGAATATTGAATCCGTTTTTAGAGAGTTGCATTCAACTGGCTGAAATTCCAAAAGGATATTAAGAAAAGATTCATTGAAATATATTCCTACTGATAGAATGTTAAAACTATACTTTTTTTCGCAGAATTTAGACCAGTTTTGGATCAAAAGAATGCAAGAATACCTGAAGCTTGCAAAAGAAGAATTTCTTAAAAATTTTTATAGCATTTGCAAACTCTAATATATGCAAAACAAGTTTCTAGTCTAGGACTGCCATCAAAACAAAAGTGGGAAATCGCCTTTAAATTAAAAATAATATCACTGTATGTGTATCCAATACAGAGTCCAGATTTGAGAACTTATTTTCTCAAAAACAGGCACATTTTCGGCGTGAATTATTTTTTTACTTAACAATTACTTACTGAAACATTTTTTTAAGTTTAATGTTGTTTATATTTCTAAATACAACACAAATATAATTATAGTTATAATCTTAACATATCATATTGCCATAAGAAACCTATGTACAGAAACAATGAAGAAATAATTTAATTGGTGGGCCGTGTTCAGAAATTAGCAGGCTTTGACAATTTGTAAAACAAGAGAACATTATTTATGGTTGCTAAGTCAAAGTTGATGTTCTCTTGTTTTACAAAATTATTAACAAGGTCTGTTTATTTCTATGGCCCACTCATTATTTCTTCATTGGTTTTATACACAGGTTTCTTATGACAATGTTAAATCGCTATGTGGTACATCCAGACAAAAAACACGGTACTGTATATGAATTATGGATTACATTTGCATGGTTATTAGCAGAAGAAGGAAATAAGTAACTAAAAACTAATACAAAAGGCCAATGCAGTTTTCATACAAAGTAATTACAATACTTACAAAAAATATATATACCTATATATGTCTATGTTTGGTGGAAACAAATTGTCTTTTCCTAAATGTTACTTTAAAAGTGTAATATCTGCACAAGTGTAAATGATAAAGTTGTCAACTTCAAAAAAAAAAAAAAAAAAAAAATGAACAAATAACCTTCATTTGACATGCTGAAATATGCTCTGACAGGTTAGGTACGTGTTATTCTTTTAAAAGCAATGGTGAAATGTTGCCAAACCTCTATGTGAACATTTTCAAAACCACTCCTAATATCCTAATCCAAGAGTACTTGTTCTTGACTGATTTCTGTTTGTACAAAATATTCTAAGTGTATAAATTCTTAGTGCACACTGAATTTTATTAACATGAGAATCTGAACTAATACAGCTAAGTAAGAGGCTAGTGAAGTGCTTTGTGTGGAGTGTGGCATTGAATGAGGTAGAAATGTGGACATTACGACGAAGTGAAGAGAAGCTACTAGAAGCATTTGAAATGTGGATATGGAGAAAGATGGAGTGTGTGAAATGGACAGAGTAAGAAACTAAGCTGTGTTGGAAAGAGTGGGTGACGAAAGAATGATGCTGAAACTGATCAGGAAGAGGAAAAGGAATTGGTTGGGTCACTGGCTGAGAAGAAACTGCCTACTGAAGGATGCACTGGAAGGAATGGTGAATGGAAGAAAAGTTCAGGACAGAAGAAGATATCAGATGATAGACGACATTAAGATATATGGGTCATATGCGGAGACTGAAGGTATCGCATGCATAGGACGAATTGCACGGATCGGAAAAAGACTATCTTTGCTGTAATTGTTATGTAACCGCATTCACTACATCGTATCGGACGCAACGCCTCTCGGCAAATCCGTCCATGTTTCTTGGATGAGCAACTTTTCTGATGCGTGCGATCATGGCCTTCTTTAATAAATCAATTTTAATTGGTCAACTGTTACTATTATGTTGTGCCATGTTCAGTGTCGTGCCAAAATGGCAGACGGAAAACTTATTTTGCTTGTAGAAAACTGCGAAGAATTACATAATTTGAGGCGTTCCCATTACAGTAATCAAGTCATTTCTTACATATATATTATGTAACCAATATCTCTTTAGTTTCTTCCTCTTCAATTAAGATGCATGAAGCAATTACAAATTCTTATTTGCTAACAGACGTAATTAATAGACCTAACCTCAACTCCTCTGTTTTCAGCAATGTCAATATCGTACGACGTCATGTTTCAAACAGCTGATAGGGGAATCCTATGAGGCGATGAGATGGAGCCGTTACAGTGAACGCACTGCACTTAGGCCCGGTTTCTTCAACCTTTGTCAAAATGCACCTAACATAGCGTTAATTAACTGTTAGTTAAAAGTGTGAACTGCTGTTAAAAATATTGCGTTTCTTCGACTTTACATTTCACATTTTAACATTCTGTTTGTTAACTCTCTGTTAGGACCAGAGATTCTAGAGTTTAACCATAACCTACAAACAAGTATAGGCTCACTTCTGTTTTCTGAACTCTGACAATTGTGATTCTCGCTTGTTTCCGTTGTTTCATTCAGAGAGGATAGAAGTCTTTCTATTCTCTCAGGTTTGATTTCTGCTTCTTTCCTCATCTGCATCACAATAGCGTGGAGCGGCGTATTGGTATTGCTGTTATGAAATGGAAAACACTGGAACAAAAAGAAATCTTGGACTAATTTCTCTTCGTTCAAAAGAAACCTTCTGCTGGAAATTATTTCGCAGTATAAACCAATTAATGAGAATAAACAAACGGATCTAAGTTGAAAGCGAAAAGTGAGGCTTGGCAGAAAATATCCTACACCTTTGTATGAACTTCTGGTCTGTGAAATCACAGAAATCATCCCCTCTGTTTATGTATTCATGGATATCATTTTCAAAATAATGCAGATATATAAGTTCAGCATCTAACGCACCAGCCATATTGGATACTTCTATGCTAACAGAGAGTTAAATGATTTAACTGCATGAAATTGGGCAGTTAAATTAACATAGGTTTTAACAGCCTGTTAGTACTAACAGTAGTTGAAGAAATGCTTCAACTGTTAAGTTTACAGTTAAAATGGAATAACACACTGTTATAATTTAACAAAGGTTAAAGAAACCGGGCCTTAAAATATCCGTTGCGTGCGATTCGTACGAGGAGTGCGATACGATGTAGTGAACGCTTACCTTAAGAGGAATGTGGGAAAGATGGAAGATTAAAGAATGCTGGGTTTGTAGAGAAGACAGAAAACTATGAATGAACGTATCCAAATCTGAATCATCCAGCGTGAGGTATGATGGCAAGCATGCTCACCATTCTCAGCGCTGTGGGGGTGCTGGCCGCGCTGGTCTTGATGGCCGCAGCAGCAGTAAGGCCCCGCGCCGCACTCATGGCCTGCATCTGCTGAGGGGTGAGCGTCACGGTCTTGAGGATCGGCGTGCTGGTGCTGGTAGCAACTGGTGTCGTCACAGCCACCGTCTTCACTATCGACGTCGGTGTCAGCTGCTGCTGGGTGACAGGAGCTGTCAGCAGGGATTTGCCAGCTGCCACACCGCCTGCCAGGACAGTTGGCGAGGTGGTGACCTGGAAACCAGTTACCAGAAAGCTGCAGGCACAAGAACTGAACTACTGCCTATGTATCAGTCAATACAAGTGGCTGGTTTCATCAGCCGTGACCAAGATGGCTTAATAATTCAACAAAAAATTTTAATAAAAAACATAAATGAGCCGTTGAGAGCAAAAGTTTGTAACTCAAAAATTGGTAATGAAGGTTAAAGTAAACATTCTGTAAAATACAGCGCAAAGTAGCAATTAATATTCAATTTATTTAAACTATTAGTAGTCAGTGGATAGCACAAAGGACATATTAATTGCTACTTTGCACTATATTTTTACAGAATTTTTACTTTAAACCTCATTACCCAATTTTGACTTACACCACTTCTGCTCTGAATGGCTCAAATAACAATAAAATTACTAAATTAGTAAAATAAAATTTTAACAAACTTAAATTTATAATTATTTTAAAAACAACATGAATAAACAAAATTTAAAATCATAAAAATATTTAAAGAGTTATCATCCCCCCTAATGTCAAACGTTTAACGAGCTTATTTTGGTGGTGGAACTGCATTCAAGGGGCCAAACGTAATGTCTTAAAAACAAAAATAAGAACTACAGCACAGTTGTTTAGACCAGTATTAATAGCCTACAATTCACCAGGTGTGTTTCTACATGAAAATCGTAAATTTTATTATTATACAGTGTTTTTCCAAAAGTTGGAAACTTGGACTCTCACTTTGAGAGAGGAACATAAGTTAAGGGTGTTTGAGAATAAGGTGCTTAGGAAAATATTTGGGGCTAAGAGGAATGAAGTTACAGGAGAATGGAGAAAGTTACACAACACAGAACTGCACGCATTGTATTCTTCACCTGACATAATTAGGAACATTAAATCCAGACGTTTGAGATGGGCAGGGCATGTAGCACGTATGGGGGAATCCAGAAATGCGTATAGAGTGTTAGTTGGGAGGCCGGCGGGAAAAAGACCTTTGGGGAGACCGAGACGTAGATGGGAAGATAATATTAAAATGGATTTGAGGGAGGTGGGATATGATGATAGAGACTGGATTAATCTTGCTCAGGATAGGGACCAATGGCGGGCTTATGTGAGGGCGGCAATGAACCTTCGGGTTCCTTAAAAACCAGTAAGTAAGTAAGTTTGCAAAAGTTTATGGTTAATGTGTATTTACTAATGATTAATTTAATGGTATTAAGAATATGTAAATATGATGTAATCACATGGCCTAAGGGTGATTTCATTTCTACTCTCAGTCCTTCCTTGCTTATACTAAGTTAAAATCCCCTCTTAAAACACTAATTTAAATGTTTATTTTATTTTACTTGATTATTTAATGACGCTGTATCAACTACGAGGTTATTTAGCATTGATGAAATTGGTGATAGTGAGATGATATTTGGCGAGATGAGACCGAGGATTCGTCATAGATTACCTGACATTTGCCTTATTGTTGGGGAAAACCTGGGAAAAAACCCAACCAGGTAATCAGCCCAAGCGGGAATCGAACCCGCACCTGAACGCAACACCGGATCGGCAGACAAGTGCCTTAGCCGATTGAGCTAAGCCGGTGGCCTAATTTAAATGTTAGCGTGCGATTATGTTTTCATAGCAAAAGCCTGCCCCCCCTTGCTGGTTTGATGGCTGTCATCACACTCACTTGTATGGTCTGCAGCCCAGACGACGTGGACACATGGAGGTTCTGCACCGTCTGCCCAGATGGCAGGGTGAATGTCCTGGGTATGACCGGGTTGCGGGCAGCTCCTCGTGTGGTGACAGACTTCCCGGCCGCAGTTACTACAGGCACTGAGGTGACGACAGGGAGGCTGGCTTGCAGGGGAGGATTCTGCACGGACGTGGCAGGCACCTGCGGTGCAGTGCTGGCTTCCTTTGCCACCGCTGCATTCTCCTTCTGCTGCTTGCTGCGACTCGCCTTGCGCTGGCTTGACGACTTTTTCGTCTTGGCCATGCCTTGCTGTTGTTGGTGGAGTCGCTCTGGAACAACAAGTGAGATTTAAAATACAGAGCGTCCCAAAATAATGTACACACACTTCATCATTTACTTTAACTGAGACTTAAAATAAAATACAGGTTGTCCCAAAATAATGTACACACCATCACCATTTACTTTAAGTGAGACTTAAAATACAGAGTGTCCTAAAATAATATAAACACACTTCATCATCATTTACTTTAACTGAGACTTAAAATACAGGGCGTCCTAAAATAATATAAACACACTTCATCATCATTTACTTTAACTGAGAGTTAAAATACAGGGCGTCCTAAAATAATATACACACACTTCATCATTCACTTTAACTGAGACTTAAAATACAGGGCGTCCTAAAATAACATAAACACACTTCATCATTTACTTTAACTGAGACTTAAAATACAGGGCGTCCTAAAATAATGTACACACACTTCATCATTTACTTTAACTGAGACTTAAAATACAGGGCGTTCTAAAATAATGTACACACACTTCATCATTCACTTTAACTGAGACTTAAAATACAGGGCGTCCTAAAATAACATAAACACACTTCATCATTTACTTTAACTGAGACTTAAAATACAGGACGTCCTAAAATAATGTACACACACTTCATCATTTACTTTAACTCAGACTTAAAATACAGGGCGTTCTAAAATAATGTACACACACTTCATCACCATTTACTTTAACTGAGACTTAAAATACAGGGCGTTCTAAAATAATGTACACACACTTCATCACCATTTACTTTAACTGAGACTTAAAATGCAGGACGTCCCAAAATAATGTACACACACTTCACCACCATTTACTTCAATTGAGACTTAAAATACAGGACGTCCAAAAATAATGTACACACTTTATCACCATTTACTTTAATGAATTAAAAGAACAGTTTTCTTTTTGCAGAGTGAGTTGCAAGGAGTAGTAAAATGCATTCCATAACCTCTCCTACTCAAATTCCATCCTCACCTTCCCATGATGCAACCTGTTTTTACCAAATGAGTCTCTGGGTACCAAATCACAGTGGTGTAACTGTTCCATCAAAAATGGAGGAAATGCCTTTTCTGCATGCTGACCTGTCATGGCATGCATAAGAGTCCCGTAAGTGGTGAAGAGGGGATATGGTCGGTGGAGCTGTCTGACAATCCTCGCTAGGTCATATGGACCTGCTTACCAATGGCAGGTGTGGTCCTCCAAACAGTTTAGGGGTTGTGTGTAGATGATATAACTGCCATAACATGTAAATATGGTGCCTACATTAAAACAGTTATACTTTTTGCTACATAACTCTGCTATATTGGAGAGCAATGCCTTTATTGTTCAGAACTTAGCATTGGTTAAAAACAACAACTGTCTTAGCCAAGTTAAAAACGTCAGATCTTTTTGCCGAATCCTGTATGTATATAAAATTTAATTATGTAATAGCAATTATTCAATGATAATATTACACCAGACCAATCAGCATACTTACTCACTTACTGGGTTTTAAGGAACCCGGAGGTTCACTGCCGCCCTCACATAAGCCCGCCATCGGTCCCTATCCTAAGCAAGATTAATCCATTCTCTATCATCATATCCCACCTCCCTCAAATCCATTTTAATATTATCTTCCCATCTACGTCTCGGCCTTCCCAAAGGTCTTTTTCCTTTCGGCCTCCAAACTAACACTCTATATCCATTTTGGTCGTGCCAGAGAATCAGTCCCATTCCGAGGTTTATTGTTAGGTTTCGTAACAAGCTGTTTTTTTTTTACGGTGACTACTTATTCAATATATTCACAGCTACCCTCCATATAGACCAATCAGCATAAATAATATATTTCTGCTTTATAATATAGCAATTAAAAATAAAATAACCCACACCATGTAGGGCAATACTATTCTGGGGTTTAATATCAGGGAATGGAATTTTATATACTTTGAAATTCAGGAAAGTGGCTACTACATAATTACTGTACAATGTATAGGCAAAGTCCCAGGCACTCACCAAACTCCTCCTCGGTTCGACCCCGATGCAGGTAGATCCAGATCTTGCGCTTGGTGTCGTACTTGACACACGGGTCTGTCTCGTAGTGCAGGCGGTCCAAAGCGCCGCTCACCACGGAGTGCAGGTAGCTCTCCTGTGACACAGGTGCGAGGTACTGGGAGTCCTTCAGAAGCTCGCAGATGTCTGTCCGAGTGCCCTCACCGTTGGGCAACCTGGCCGTGGCATCTCGCACTGCAAGGAAGAAACAAGAATTAGAAAAAATACATATACACAATTTTACATGGACACTCTCTTCCCTGCTCTAATGTTCCGAAAATCACCATCTTTTAATGCAAGGCAACCATAGGCTAAATAAACGTAATCCATCACCTCTTTCCTCAAAACTCAACCTGTCTCTGTATTTTAAACAGAAATTTATAAATTGACACAAAACAATAATAATAATAATAATAATAATAATAATAATAATAATAATCATGACCATCATCATCAGCATCATGGATTAAGCCTTATAAGGCTCGTTCCGGTCTCATTTTTTTAACACTGTTGAGCCCATCTTGTTTTCGGTCTACCAACATTTCTTCTACCTATTGGGTTATAGTTCATCATCAGCTCTGGTATGCGGTCTGCTTCCATTCTTTGTATATGTTGCTTCCAATCGTTTCTATATTGTTTTATTCTGTCTATTAATTTAAAAATGCTTAGTTCCCCCTTATATCTTCACTTCTTTTCCCATCCAATAAGGTGTAACCTGCTACAGATCTCAGAAAGTTCATCTCTGCTGCTTCTATTCTTCTTTCTTCTTTTTTAGTCAGGATCCAAAATTCAGACCCATAACGCAACATTGGCACTGCCATTACCTTATAAATAATAATAATAATAATAATAATAATAATAATAATAATAATAATAATAATAATAATAACCACAACAGAAATTGCCCCTTATCATCCATTATGTTCAACATCTGCTTGGGGGATTTAGTGAAGAATATCGGAGGGGTGATAGAAGGAGGAAGAGTAAAGTGCATAAGATTTGCTGATGATATGGCGTTGTTAGCAGAAGAGAGATGATACTAAGGGACATGTTACTGGAGTTAAATGACAGCTGTGAGCAGTAAGAGATGACGATAAATACAAATAAGATGAAGACCATGGTCATAGGAAGAAAAATAAAGAAGATAAACGTATGAATACTAAATGAGGCAGTTGAACAAGTGGACAGCTTCAAATACTTGGGGTGTACTATAAGCAGTAACATGAGCTGCTGCCAGGAAGTCAAAAAATTAAATTTTTAAATTATAGTTTATTTAATGATGCTCGCAACTGCAGAGGTTATATCAGAGTCTCTGGTGTGCCGAGATTTTGTCCCACAGAAGTTCTTTTACATGCCAGTAAATCTACTGATATGAACCTGTCGCAATTAAACACACTTAATTGCCATCGACCTGGGCCAGGGTCGAACCCACAACCTCGAGCATAGAAGGCCAGAGCTATACCAACTATGCTACCAAGGCCGACAGGAAGTCAAAAGGAGGATAGCAATGACAAAGGAAGCTTTTAATAGAAAAAGGAGCATCTTCTGCAGACCTTTGGAAAAAGAACTAAGAAAGAGATCAGTGAAGTGCTTTGTGTGGAATGAGGCCTTGTATGGGGGGCGGAAACGTGGAAATTACGACAAAGTGAAGAGAAACGATTAGAAGCATTTGAAATGTGGATATGGAGAAGAATGGAGCGTGTGAAATGAAGCTGTGTTAGAAATACTGGGTAAAGAAAGAATAATGCTGAAACTGATCAGGAAGAGAAAAGGGAATTGGCTGGGTTACTATCTGAGAGGAAACTGCCTACTGAAGGATGCACTGGAAGAAATGGTGAACAGGAGAAGAGTTCGGGGCAGAAGATTGATATCAGATGATAGACGACATTAAGATACATGGATCATATGTGGAGACTGAGAGGAAGGCAGAAAATAGGAAAGGTTGAAGAATGTTGGGTTTGCAGTGAAAGACCTGCTCTTGGGCAGAACACTATGAATGAATGAGAAAAAACAATAACAATATCGATGATGATGATGATGATGATGATGATGATGATGATGATGATGATGATGATTGGGGCTAGGATTTTGATGAAATTGCATCTTTTTTCTTGTAAGCCAGAAACATAGCTGCTTTAGTATTTATATGTTATATGATAAACTGAATGTTTTAAGACATATTTGTTAGGGCATTTTTTGCCTGTTTAAACTCATAAGAGCATCTTTTGTTTTATTCGGTAATTTTTTAGTCATTTTCATTTAATTTTGGCCATAAATCCCCATTATTAATGTAAAATAATGTTTATATCCTTCGATATATTCTCTACATATTTTGTCCATTAATACCCATTATTTTGTACAATATTTTAATCGTTTTTCTACACAAATATTGCCATTTTAACGTAGTACACCCCATGTAATGGATCAGTCCAACCACCCCTTCAATAAAGACTCCTCTATACCTGCTAATTCCGTATAAGAGTGGGCTTGTGGTGGACTACATGGAAACTAAAACAGATAAAATAATTAATTGAAGTGTAACATTTAGAAAAAATTATGCAAAATTAAATAAACTTGAATGTTGGTACTAGAATGTAATTGAATTTAATTACTAGTGTAAATATTAATATTCCTACTAAGCCTAATATGTAAGATAAATTTTAGGGCATTTTTGAAAGATTTTAGGTCATAAATGCATTGTTTTTAGGACATTTTTTCATGATTTATAGGTCATCAAAATCATAGCCCTAATGATGATGATGATAATAGAACACGTGAAGGGAACTTTACCATCCAATACATTGACCTTCAGTAACTTCCATCTGTTGTTAATCATTGTATTCAGTATGACGTGTTAGAGCCGCACTTTCTTTGCACCTAGTTTCGAAAAAAGGGTAAGGAGGTAGGAAAATTGCCTCAACATTGAAGATGATCATCTGGAGAACTAGGTTAATTATGTGGGTAACATTTACTGTAAACCTGCCATATGTAAACTTACCTGACCCAGGGACCTTACTGAACATCCCCCATATATATTCTTTATTAGCTGATGTCACCGTAAGAAAGAAAGTAGGTATCTTCACTGTGAAACTCACCCAGTGCCAGTATGGTGACAAAGTTGGGTCGGTCGGCCACTAGGAGGGAGTGTCCACGTGGCTTGTTGACCCCTATGCTCTGGTTGTACACGCCCTTCACAGGCCCAACCACAGACTCGTAGTTGTGCATCCGGTAAGTGAAGGCTCGATGCGGGTTCTCATATCGGAGTCTCTCCTGCACATACCACAACAGACATTTTAACATAATATTGCTTGAGGTCGCCAAATTTAATGTTTCATCACTTAATCAGTGAAAGAATACTGGCCCTGTAGAATGCTGGTCCGGTACTTTTTGTTAGAATATGATACTCGGGTATTCTATGGTAGAAATAGTCGTACATTTGATAGTATTGGTCAGAAAAGAAACCTGAATGTGTGAATAGGAATCGAAGTATACAGACTGGAAGTGAAATAACCTTGCAGATTTTCAGAGTGATAGCTCCTGTTGTATGTAACAAAAAAGTGTGATAACATATTGGCGGAAAGTTCATAGTTTTCTCAGAAAAATGTTTTTCCCCAAATGTTTAACACCCTCTTATTTGGTAACTATCGCGAGTAGAATCGTGATTTTTGTCCATAATTGATAGAAAATCTAATAAAGAATTATTTATCCCTCTGCCGTATTTCAATAGTGTGGATAGTTTTCATGAAAATTTAAATTACAAGCCACTAATTTTAAGTGATAGGGTTGGAAGTAAATCCCGAAAAGACAAAGTATATGATTATGTCTCGTGATCAGAATATTGTACGAAATGGAACTATAAAAGTTGCAGATTTATCCTTCGAAGAGGTGGAAAAATTCAAATATCTTGGAGCAACAGTAACAAATATAAATGATACTCGGGAGGAAATTAAAAGCAGAATAAATATGGAAAATGCGTGTTATTATTCGGTTGAGAAACTTTTGTCATCCAGTCTGCTGTCAAAAAATCTGAAAGTTAGAATTTATAAAACAGTTATATTACTGGTTGTTCTTTATGGTTGTGAAACTTGGACTCTCACTTTGAGAGAGGAACAGAGGTTAAGGAAAAATTTTACAGTCTGTACAAAAGAAACCAAATGACCTGGAAATGTACAAAAACTTGCCCAGACATGTTCAAACATTTTTAACAAGAGCCAGAACAGGTCACATTGTCACTCAATTGTACCTAGACCGATTTCACATTTCTGATAATCCTACTTGTCTGTGGTGTAATAATCATGATGAAGATCTGGAACACATTCTTCTATACTGTCCATCCATAAACCACAAAAGAAGTAAATTAAAATCATCAGTACCAGTTGCAGAAGACACAGCCCTGCAGTATATATTGACTACACCCCAACTCTGGCTACTAGCAACAGGCATCTATAATGAACATCGATCAGAATACCCCTCATTTCTCGTGAAAAACAACAACTCAATAGACTATAGTGGACTTTATGTTGTCAGCAAACAGCTGGATATATTAAGGAGATTGATTGATGGTTTTCATGTGAATTTAATTTACAAACCACTCATTTCAAGCCACTGAATGATGCAACAGATTGCAATGTTGTAGTGACAGGGGAGAGGTTCACCTAGGTAGACGGACCTGAGTTCATTGACCTCTTAATCTGTATTACGAGAAGAAAGAGCAGTGTGTTTCCAGCAATGTTGCCGGACTGCTGAAACTTCCAACTTAATTTTCTAATTAACCGTGCATTTAATCATTTAAGTGTACTCTATCGTCCCTTTCAATCCACAGGGTTATTACACATCCACTATGTATTTTTTTTTTAATTAATAGTTACAGAATCACATAACCAACGAAATACCTTTGTAGGAAACCCACATAGGGCTGTGAATGGTTATCAGTGTTATAATTGGTGTGAATGGTAATATGGACGTACAGTATGTGTAAGATATGAAATAGGTATTTAGCAAAAAGTTCCAGGCACTTACTTACTTACTGGCTTTTAAGGAACCCAGAGGTTCATTGCCGCCCTCACATAAGCCCGCCATCGGTCCCTATCCTGAGCAAGATTAATCCATTCTCTATCATCATATTCCACCTCCCTCAAATCCATTTTAATATTACCTTCCCATCTACGTCTCGGCCTCCCTAAAGGTCTTTTTCCAACTAACACTTTATATGCATTTCTGGATTCGCCCATACGTGCTACATGCCCTCCCCATCTCAAACGTCTGGATTTAATGTTCCTAATTATGTCAGGTGAAGAATACAATGCGTGCAGTTCTGCGTTGTGTAACTTTCTCCATTCTCCTGTAACTTCATCCCTCTTAGCCCCAAATATTTTCCTAAGCACCTTATTCTCAAACACCCTTAACCTATGTTCCTCTCTCAGAGTGAGAGTCCAAGTTTCACAACCATATACAATAAATTATATACATGATTATGTAATTTTCATTGTCAGAGTGGCATCCGGGATTTCTGCACCCCTGCCATATGGTGCAAGAGGTTCGACTAAGCCACAATTTTCAGCTGTTCGCCGTTGTACTGTACCTGCTCTCTGAAGCACTCCTTCTCCTCCTGCGTGCTGGAGTGCACCACCCACGTGGTGGGGCACCGCGGTGGAGGGGGGGAAGCAGCCCTCTCCTCCCCAGCCCCCTCTCCCAACTCCTCCTCCGCCTCCTCCTCCTTGACAGGCCTGGCCGTCATCTCGTCACGGTGGTCCAGCCAGTGTTGGCACAGAGGCTGCAGGTGGGCGTCGGAGTCGCGGCCCGCCCCTATCCACTGGTAGGCCTGCAGGTTGGGCTTGTACTCCACGTACGGCACAAAGTCCTCCGGCTGTGCGTCTGTACAAATCATCAACATCACGCACATTTCCTCTTTACATATATTACCCATTCTTTCACAGATGTATTTTGACATATAGTAAGTAAGGGAGTGACTTTCGCAAGAGTGATAAAAAATGAAATGTGAAATGAATGTAAACGTTTTTAAGGAATAATCTGTTAAGTCCCAGCCGAAGTACCATCAGGAGAGAGAGGGGGAGGGTGAGAGAGGTGGGGAGTATGTGTGCGTGCGTGCGTGTGTGTGTGTGTATCTACCCACTTTACTTAGGTGATTCGGGCAGGACTGTGACCAATTTCCAAGTTACACACCGCTTCGGCAGGCCACGTTATGCATGATCTATATCTGTGAAGCTTGATTGATTGATTGATTGATTTATTTATTTATTTATTTATTTATTTATTTGTCTGTCTGTATGTCTGTCTGTCTGTCTGTCTGTCTGTCTATCTATCTATCTATCTATTTATTTATTTACTTATTTATTTATTTATTTATTTATTTATTTATTTATTTATTTATTTATTTACTTATTTATTTATTTACTTACTTATTTACTTATTTATTTATTTATTTACTTATTTACTTATTTACTTACTTACTCACTTATTTACTTATTTATTTATTTATTTATCTATTTATTTATTTATTTATTTATCTATCTATTTATCTATTTATCTATCTACGTATTTATTAATTAATTAATTCATTCATTCATTCATTCATTCATTCATTCATTCATTCATTCATTTCATTCATTCATTTATTTATTTATTTATTTATTTATTTATTTATTTATTTATTTATGTAGTTAAGGCCATCAAGCCTTCTCTTCCACAACACCAGGAATACAAATACAATAAAAGAAATAAACAGAAAAAATACACTATATACAAAATAAAGCTGCACAAAAAATAAAGAGAGAGAGAAAAAAAACTAAGTAAAGTCACACAAAAATATACACAGGTTGCAGTCACACAAATTTTAAATGAGTGATTAAGTATCATAATTAATTGTATCCTAACTAATTAACTAACATAAACAAGAAACTTGCAATTTTAATGTAGATTAAAAAAAGAAAAAGAAAAAAACACAAATCAAAACTTCTAGCAATACCTAAAAACATTAACTAAGAGAATGTCGTGTGCTAGGGTGAGTCTAGATTAAGTGTACTGTAGGGAATGGGTGAGGATGATGAAGAAGCTGAGAAAGGGAGAAGGGAAAACCTGGTGCCGCCACATAGCCTACTCCTGTCGCCGGGCTTAACGTCCCCATCCGACGGATGAATCACTATCAACAGTCACATATGCCTTCTCTTTTCTTATGCACTGCGGAGAGATTTGGGATTTAACCCAGGCATCCCACTTTTAAGGAAACTGGTTTAAGGAATACTTTTTACGTGATTTTTGTGATGATGAAGCCCAAAATATCGATAAACAATACAGTAGTACCAAATATTCAATAACGCAACTCAATCGATATTTATGAGACAGCATTATTCTTTACAGTTCTTTATGGTCTTGCTTTGTATTGCTTTCACAGAGTGATTGCTTTGCTTACTTTGTTCTCGCAAGCCATGTGGATCCTGTTTCTGCATCGTTATAATGGCAATTAAATGGGAGAAATGAACTATCGGACTTAAAGTGAAAATAATAAGAAACTTCAAGGTTAATCCTAAAATAACACTATCACATATGGCAAAAAGGCATGGTTTGCCAACTGTTTTATTACAGGGAATAATGAAAAAAAAAAAATTTCAATGTCAAGTTTAAGTGTGATTCAAGTTCTATCTAATGGAAAAACACTTTGATTTGATTACCTGGTTGGGTTTTTCCGAGGTTTTCCCCAACCGGGGGGGGGGGGGGGGGCGGATGCCGGTAATATTTTGGCGAATCCTCGGACCTCACCTCATCTCACTACATCTCGCCAAAATATTGTAAAAAATTGCACAAAACTGTAAAAATTGTAGAAAATTACTAAATTGTAAAACTATAAAAATTTGTAAAAATTGTAATTGTAATATTGTAAAATTTTGACTTGTTCCATATCTTAAAGCTTCATTGCTCATGTAAGATCTATGGAATAGAATGAATGAATGAAACATTCTTGTCTCACCATTTGAAGAGTTGGAAAATATTTTGTTATGAAATGTATTATATAAATGTTGTTGTTTTCTAATGCCAGGCGTTTGACAATAAAGTCATTTGACCTCTTGCACTCCAATATTTTTCAAAGATATTATCATGGCCAGCCACTGAAGCACAGATTTTGAGGTGTTCCGAATCCGTTTCTTGGTTTGAGTTGCACAATGGGCAGTTAGGGGACTGATATATTCCAATTCTATGCAGGTGTTTGGCCAAACAATCATGGCCTGTTGCCAATCTAAATGCAGCTACAGACGATTTTCGTGGTAAATCGGGAATCAACTGTGGATTTTGATGCAGAGAGTTCCATTTTTTCCCTTGGGATTGAGTTATCAAATTTTGTTTGTTGAAGTCTAAGTACATATAAATGTAGATCTAATTAAATAATTATAATGTTTGCTATAAAATACACACGTTAATACTATTTAGCCTTTTCTTCCCATTTTATGCAAACCCCTATTTAAGGAAAACCTCTATTTAAATAAAAAAAAAGTAATCCCTCAGAGATTCCTTACAATGGGTTCTACTGCATCTCTTTTTAATGAATTTGGAATATGCGATAAAATGCGAAATGTATTCATTCCCAAAGGTGGACGATATATTCTTGCATGCCAGTGTATCCCTGATAAAGTTCAGAATTTTTTGGTACAAGGGACGCAGAAAACAAATTCTTGCCACAGCACAATACTTTGACATGAAACTCAGAAGCAATACCTGGAAAGTCTCCTGAGAGGAAGCTGATGGCCGAAGGCAGCATGAGGAGCCAGGAGTCAGCCGCGATGCAGTACCAGTCATTCAGAGGCGAAATCGGGTTCTCCTGCCACGCCTTCAGCCTGTCCTCCAGCGTGGTCAGGCTCATGCGGTGGTCTGGGGTTGAGCAGATCACGTCCCGTATCAACGAGAAGAAGCAGGCATGGGTCTCCTGCATCAGCTCAGGCGTAGGTCTGCAACAATACAGAAACATTGTTGAGTCAACCTGATGAAAGATATGAATGCTGCACCTTGCTGAAGGACACATGATATACTGTCACATATTCAAGCATTTCACAAAAATTCATTTCAATTATTGTGTTGGAAATGATATTACCATTTGTAGTTGATCTTCTTGAATTATTATTAAAAATCTGTTGTTGTTGTTGTTTTCTAATGCCAGGCGTTTGACAATAAAGTCATCTGACCTCTTGCACTCCAATATTTTTCAAAGATATTGTCATGGTCAGCCACTGAAGAAAAGATTTTGAGGTGTTCTGAATCCATTTCTTGGTTTGAATTGCACTGAATAAGGAAGATATCTACATTATTATCTGAGAGTATACTGGCTAGTTCAGTCTTCTTAGCTGATGTTATACCGCCAGCATTCTGTTGTAAAATATTTAGTTGATTCTGTACCATTAAAGTAGTCCCCGCCCGGAGGGGGGACTATTTTACCTCCAGATAATTTTATCTTAATGGTACTCATTTCAATTGGAGTGATTAAATGGGCAAGTTGTAGCCGATTTAAGTGAACACAATATATCATCTGTCCTTCAGCAGCTGGCTACGGACTGGAAGGTCCGGGGTTCGATCCCAGATGGTGACAGGATTTTTTTCTCGTTGCCAAACTTTCAGAACGGCCCTGAGGTTCACTCAGCCTCCTATAAAACTGAGTACCGGGTCTTTCCCGGGGGTAAAAGGCGGTCAGAGCGTGGTGCCGACCACACCACCTCATTCTAGTGCCAAGGTCATGGAAAGCATGGGGCTCTACCTCCATGCCCCCCAAATGCCTTCATGGCATGTTACGGGGATACCTTTACCTTTTACCTTTACCATATTGTAATGTTTTGGTGGCTACTTCATTTACGCACAACCCCCAGAATGTCTGGAGGACCACACCTGCTGTTGGTCGACGGGTCCATTGGACCTAGGTGGGAGATCTTGTTGATCACCAGCTTTCCCTCCTTAAGCCACTGGAGGACGATTTTAGTGCCATAGCAGGTCAGCACTAGGAACAGAAAAGTAGGAAGAGGAGGAAGGAAAGGGAAATGAACCCCTAGGCCTCGAATGCTCTAATGCTGTCAGGGTCGAAGAAAGTAAGAGTTCAGTCAGAGGACTGGATAGGAAAGGGTAAAGAGGGAATTAGGTATTGAATAGAGGAAAATTATACCAAATTCAGTCATTAACTCATCAAGCTGACCAGTGCTAATTGATGAGTAGCCCCTCCCTTGTAAAATTATGCTTACTAACAGCTGCACCACGGGAAGGTAGGGATGGGACGTTGGGTATTTGTCCAGGTTGGTTCCTTAAGGCCTTCAATGGGAAGGATTAATGGCTCTCCCCCCTGTATCCGACAGATACCCTTTTGCAGCCTTATTAAAAATATAACATAATATAATTTAAAAATTATATATTATAATATAATTAAAAATATAAAACCAAATGAAATCATTTAATATGCACTCAAATGAAGAAAGAGGAAAGTCTACCAGATATGACAGGTATCAGGGACATAAAATACGTGGGACAGACCAAAACTGGCACAACAGTGGCAAGTGACTCGACAATTAAGTGAAGATAACACATCTCTTGCATCAGAAGGCAAAAGGAAGTAAGTGCCAAAACATGGACTTTTAGGTTATGGTTGATTGATATGTAGAATTTTATGCTGTATTGATGTTGGTACTTCTGATGGATAGAAAAAAGTAACAAAACTGTGTAAAAATTTCTGTTGATTGCTAGAAAAAGGAACTAAGACACAAGTATTCAAAACTGTGAAAATTTCATGTCACTGTTGTTGTTGTTTTCTAATGCCAGGCGTTTGACAATAAAGTCATTTGACCTCTTGCACTCCAATATTTTTCAAAGATATTGTCATGGTCAGCCACTGAAGCACAGATTTTGAGGTGTTCCGAATCCATTTCTTGGTTTGAGTTGCACAATGGGCAGTTAGGGGACTGATATATTCCAATTCTATGCAGGTGTTTGGCCAAACAATCATGGCCTGTTGCCAATCTAAATGCAGCTACAGACGATTTTCGTGGTAAATCGGGAATCAACTGTGGATTATGATGCAGAGAGTTCCATTTTTTCCCTTGAGATTGTGTTATCAAATTTTGTTTGTTGAAATCTAAGTATGTAGTTTTAATAAATCTTTTCACAGAGTAATACGTAGATTTAGTAAATGTAAGAATTTATAATCCCCTACGTACGGCTGTCATAGGATGAATAAATGTGTTTTTTCCTTCTACTGAAAAATTGTATATTTTGCACATAGGAGTTATTGCAGGAACAACGACGATATGCTCTAGGCATACCTTGTTTTGCAACATATAAAGAAAAGGCTCGTCTCCACTATTAAACACTTAACAACAACACGTTAAATGTTAAATTGTTTACCGTTAACATCCCAACATGTTGATTGAACATGTTAATGCTAATTTCATTTAACACTTTGTCCACACTGTTAAACATGTTAAACTTGACTTTCTTTGCGTAGTCCACCATAAACAGTCTATGAGATTTTAATATAGATAGTGTTTTATTTTCAAACCTTGGACAATGGACTCAGATGATGATATGACTTTTGTAATTGCCTCTATTGCTTGTTACAAGGCTTTGAAAAGGAAGAAAATGAGAATGTGGATGTGGCAATATCTTAGTAAAAGACGCTATGCAGGATACATTCTAAACGAGGTTAAAATTAAATACAGTATTGATTTGGATTCAAAAACTTGCTGAGAATGTCAGAACACGATTTTAATATAATGCTGCAAAAATACTTCCTGTTACATCAAAGAAATACACAATTTAAGAGCAGCCATTTCATCTCAATTTAAAAAATTACAGCGTGATTATCATAGGACCTACGACATGATAGATGTTAAAGTAGCGGGTAATATCGTATAATTATTCTTTCCGAAGTTTTACGAATGTTAACATACATCACCAAATATGACCATTACTGACGTCAACATAGCATTAACGTTTAGCGTACAATGAGAGTGCGAAAACTCTCTATTGTATTCTTGAGAACAATATTAAATAATAATTCCAGTTCCCTAAAACAGTCGGCCTTCTTAGTTTTGTCCGTGTATTCTTTTGCAGACACATCCCACAAACAAGGTCTTTCCATCAGTGCATTAATTTTATTCTAATGTATTTTCTTTCGTCCACTCCATTACGTCTAACTAACATACTTAGTTACCATGGTAAGTCAATTGAGACTTGAAATGTCCATATACCTGTTAAATTCAACATGTTATATTTAACATGTTGTTGTTAAATGTTTAATAGTGGAGACGCGCCTTAAGAAGAACATGTCAACTTTCATACAGATCTGTACATAAATTATAGTTACTGAGGAAAGTTTAGCAACAGAATTTTACTGTAAAATAAGCACTGGGAACTAGAGAAATGAATCACCTTCCACAAAGGATAGAACTGCTGTAACAGACATGCCACACAAATACTCTCGAGTGAAGAAGACACGAATACTAACTTGATGTCGTCTAGACTGATGTCCATAGGATCAGTCGGGGACTCGTCCAGGTCTACAGGGAGGTTCATCATGTCGATCCCATCGAGGTCAGACAAGGTGGCAGCCGTGATGTGTCTGCCAGTGTACGGTGGGTTGGTTGTCTTGGGCAAGGCGATGCTGTTGGCCAGTTGCTGGAATGGCTGCCCGCTGGTCGGTACCGTGAAGTTGCTGCTGCTGTTTGTGGAGGCCACTGGGAACACCTCACTCACCTCCTCCTCTGCCTCCACCTTTATCCTCCTCTGCAGGATGCTCCTGCTGCCTGCACCACTCGTCCCTGTCCTGCTGGTTCGGGGTGAGGATCTGGAAAACAACCAGAGCTTTGAGACTCCTCACCAGAAAATATCACTTACAACAGCCTTCAATAGTTTCTCATTTTCTTAATAGTTATTTATGATACAAGTTCGTAAAGGTTCTCTTTTTGGCATGAGTGTAAAGTTTCTGAAATGAGGCGAAGCGAAGTTCCTGAAATGAGGCGAAGCGAAGTTCCTGAAATGAGAAGTGAAGTTCCTGAAATGAGGCGAAGCGAAGTTCCTGAAATGAGGCGAAGCGAAGTTCCTGAAATGAGGCGAAGCGAAGTTCCTGAAATGAGGCGAAGCGAAGTTCCTGAAATGAGGCAAAGCAAAGTTCCTGAAATGAGGCAAAGCGAAGTTCCTGAAATGAGGCGAAGCGAAGTTCCTGAAATGAGGCAAAGTAGTTTCTGAAATGAGGCGAAGCGAAGTTCCTGAAATGAGGCGAAGCGAAGTTTCTGAAATGAGGCGAAGCGAAGTTCCTGAAATGAGGCGAAGCGAAGTTCCTGAAATGAGGCGAAGCGAAGTTCCTGAAATGAGGCGAAGCGAAGTTCCTGAAATGAGGCAAAGCAAAGTTCCTGAAATGAGGCGAAGCGAAGTTTCTGAAATGAGGCGAAGCGAAGTTTCTGAAATGAGGCGAAGCGAAGTTCCTGAAATGAGGCGAAGCGAAGTTTCTGAAATGAGGCAAAGCGAAGTTTCTGAAATGAGGCGAAGCGAAGTTTCTGAAATGAGGCGAAGCGAAGTTTCTGAAATGAGGCGAAGCGAAGTTTCTGAAATGAGGCGAAGCGAAGTTTCTGAAATGAGGCGAAGCGAAGTTTCTGAAATGAGGCATAGCGAAGTTTCTGAAATGAGGCAAAGCGAAGTTTCTGAAATGAGGCGAAGCGAAGTTTCTGAAATGAGGCGAAGCGAAGTTTCTAAAATGAGGCAAAGCGAAGTTTCTAAAATGAGGCAAAGCGAAGTTTCTGAAATGAGGGGAAGCGAAGTTTCTGAAATGAGGCAAAGCAAAGTTTCTAAAATGAGGCAAAGCGAAGTTTCTGAAATGAGGCAAAGCGAAGTTTCTGAAATGAGGCAAAGCGAAGTTTCCAAAATGAGGCGAAGCGAAGTTTCCGAAATGAGGCGAAGCAAAGTTTCTGAAATGAGGCATAGCGAAGTTTCTGAAATGAGGCGAAGCGAAGTTTCTGAAATGAGGCGAAGCGAAGTTTCTAAAATGAGGCAAAGCGAAGTTTCTGAAATGAGGCAAAGCGAAGTTTCTGAAATGAGGCGAAGCGAAGTTTCTGAAATGAGGCGAAGCGAAGTTTCTGAAATGAGGCAAAGCGAAGTTTCTACAATGAGGCAAAGCGAAGTTTCTGAAATGAGGCATAGAGAAGTTTCTGAAATGAGACGAAGCGAAGTTTCTGAAATGAGGCGAAGCGAAGTTTCACAAACACACGAGGGCCAAAAAGACAACTTTACGGATGTTATCATGCAATATTTTTTTCTACAATAGCACAAATTTACATTAAATAAAAATTTCAAGTTGGAGAGGTTATATGATCACGATTTCATGGCCGATTAAACTCAGAACCATTAAGAAATAAGTATATATATATATATATATATATATATATATATATATATATTCTTTTACTCTTAAAACTAAAGAATAATGATATTTTACAAACAATTTCAAATTAATGTAACTCTGAAAATATTGAAATTAGAGTACATGTTTATATGACTTTTTTGCTCAAAATGACTTCCGAAATAGTTCCATAAGTGGCAGTAAATCCTCGTGAATCACCCTGTATATACTGTAATATATATATGTTTTTTTTTTTTTGGAATAAAATAATTGAAGAGTCCACTGCAAGAATGATGGATGTCACTTTCTTGTCGAAAATGAACCAAGACTGTCAATGCATAGCTTAAGACATATAGAATGTACATAGAGAGTTATATGGCATTAACACTGATAGTCGTCCACACCTGTGGAGTAACGGTCAGCGCGTCTGGCTGCGAAACCAGGTGGCCCGGGTTCGATTCCCGGTCGGGGCAAGTTACCTGGTTGAGGTTTTTTCCGGGGTTTTCCCTCAACCCAATATGAGCAAATGCTGGGTAACTTTCGGTGCTGGACCCCGGACTCATTTCACCGGCATTATCACCTTCATCTCATTCAGACGCTAAATAACCAAAGATGTTGATAAAGCGTCGTAAAATAACCTACTAAAATAAAAAAAAAAACACTGATAGTCATTGCCCAGTAATGATCGGAAAATCACAGTTAAGCTTTGAGCGCTAAGCATTTCAAACTTTCAATTGCTTCTCCTGAAAAATGTATTCCAAATGACATCCATCATTCTTGCAGTGGACTCTTCAAATATAATCGATTGAAGATAATTTTAGTTTAGAATATCGCTAATTGTTTAAGCTTTAATTTCATACCTCAATGAAGTCTTTTGCCCAGTTGGAAGTGTGCCTTTTGTCTGTCGGAAAGATAATAAATGTCGGAAAATGTGAAACAGGAGAAAACAGACACTGAAGATGGCGTAAGGTATGGAAATTATAGTGCGCTTATATTATAAATGTCCAAATAATTATGAAATTATTGAGATAATGAGTACAAGTTATATATTTTTTGAAACGAGAACAAAAGAGCTTTCGGATGAGGCAAAACATTTATCAAAATTTTGAAGAAATCTGACATTTCTAGAGTCAATGTATACGTTCAGAGAACCCTGTCCTAAATGAAAGGGCTTCAGGCAAAATTTACCGGTCATTTCTCGCAAATGTCAAAATAAAAGTTCTAACAGGTAGCAGAATGGACCCAGTTAACTGGCCTGAGTTCATATAAGGTTGCCCTGCTCTTATAATTAATCCGTTCATTCATATGACCTCACAGCACTCACCCAGAACTGTTTGTGCGCCTGCTGCGACTTGCAGCCACGGGCGTTCTGACAGGCGTGGTCTTGCTAGCAACTAGGGGGCTTTCCACCTCTCCTTCAACATCCACTCGCTCCATGTCATCAGTCACAGAATGATCCAACGTCGCATCATCATCTTCCGAGTCTCCAATGTCAGATCCATTCGAGCTGCAGCCACCCAAGGCCTGAAAATACACACAAAGATTAGCACCGCTGACCTGTTGGAAACGAAAGTTTCAGTGGTATGGAAACATTGATTTTCAAAAATATACCAAATTCTAATTCTATAAATTTATTTCATAATATTAAGATAAAAAAAAAGGTAAAGGTATCCCCGTTACACACTATGAAGGCACTTGGGGGGGCATGGAGGTAGAGCCCCATGCTTTCCATGACCTCGGCACTAGAATGAGGTGGTGTGGTCGACACTACACTCCGACCGCCTTTTACTCCCGGGAAAGACCCGGTACTCAATTTTATAGGAGGCTGAGTGAACCTCGGGGCCGTTCGGGAAGTTTGGCAACGAGAAAAATCCCGTCACCACTTGGGATCGAACCCCGGACCTTCCAGTCCGTAGCCAGCTGCTCTACCAACTGAGCTACCTGGCCTAGAATATTTTTTCTCATTTCTATTTCCTTCAAAACAAACAATTTTGCCTCCTTTGGCACCATTTTAATACTTTTGCAGTGTTTGTAATTTCGTAACAATTAAGTTTGGTGAGTGAAGATCGTTATTAGTGGCATCTGTTGGCTATTACAGGAAACTATCACTGAGCATATGCAGAGATAGCAGAAGAACATGATAATAATAATAGGAAAGTAATTTTTCATTATCAAAGAAGTGAATTAAAATAAATAATACTGCAGGATTACAAAATTCACAGAAATATTACAGCACTATGAATCTTTGCTGTATAACCTACCTTAAAATACGACATTATGAGTAAAGAGACAAACATCACCTAATTCGACGAAGTACAAAGATAAACACGTGTTTCAATTTTTTTTTTTTCGTTGTTGGTAACTCTATAGCATCTATTAGATGCTTTATGGTTGTGCTAACAGATGGAGTTACTTGTCAACAATGTGACGCTGAAACATGTGTTCAGGTTACTGCCCAGCAACAGTCCTGATGTATTTTATATTTGTGATGATTGGTTAATTAATATTAACCCGGCACACTCACATTCATACAAATTTCCAGACTCTAGACACCCAGGGAATTCTTCTCCTTCAAGAAAAATTCACCGAGAGCCGAGCTCGGGAATCGAACCCGGGACCTCCTGATCTGGAAGCCAGCATGTTGACCAACTGACCACGGAGGCAGTCAGCTGTTTCATGTTAAAAAATGTTAAATGTTATGTTTTATTTAACGACGCTCGCAACTGCTGAGGTTATATCAGCATCGCCGGTGTGCGGAATTTTGTCCCACAGGAGTTCTTTTACATGCCAGTAAATCTACCGACATATGCCTGTCGCATTTAAGCACATTTAAATGCCATCAACCTCGCCCGGAATCGAACCCGCAATTTCGGGCATAAAAGGCCAGCGCTATACCAACTACGCCAGCCAGATCGACTGTTTCATGTTGTGACGTAGTATGTTTATTGATATTTATTTATTTATTTATTCATTTATTTATTATTTTACTAACAATTGTAACATAAGATATAATATATACAGAAAAACTTTAGCTCGCCCCTGAAAGAGTAGAACTCGTGCTCAGGGGCAGATCCCTGAATTGAAATTAATAATTATACAATACAATTTGTCTTATGTCTACTGTGCAACTATAGTATATAAATTTAAATTTACAATTTTTCAATTTTTATAAAATCCATACATAACTTTTTTAATTTAATACTAGAACTATTAGAATTGACAAGATTAGGATATTTAAATATAAATTCGTTATATATTCTTGGGCCTAAATTATTACTATGATTAAATACTGTAGCAGTGTTGCATTTTGGTTCAAACAATCTTAAAGAATTCATACCTTTTGTTTCATAACTATGAGAATACAATTCAAAATTATTTCGATTTTTATGTATGAATTTTATTAATACAATATAATAAATTTGTCTTATGTTAAGTACATTAAAGTCTAGAAACAAATTTTGAGATGGAAAATCAATAGGTTTATGAAGACATATTTTAATTATTTTCTTCTGTAATAAATAAAGTGGATTAAAATTGGATTTAAATAAGCTACCCCATCCTATAATTCCATACATAATTACCGATTGAAATAAAGTTAAATATATTGTACGTAATAAAATATTGACAAGTAATTCCTCAATGAAACAAAATAATATATTATTTTACGTAATTTATTGCAAAGGTAATTAATGTGTTGGTGCCATTTTAGATGATTATCGAAAATTATGCCCAAATACTTAACTTCAGAGGACTCTTTAATAATCGGACATTTACACAATCAGAATTATGTAATTTAATACTTAATATAGATGTAGGAGGTTTGTTACATTTTTCAGATAATGAGAATGGAATAATTAGGTTTTATTTTAGTTGATAGAAAGATAATTTATGTCAAACCATTTTTTTATTAATTTAAGTCCATTATTTGAATTATTATATGCATCATACCATATGTCACTTGTAGTGATTCACTGGTAATGTACAAAAGGTAAAGGTAAAGGTATCCCCGTAACATGCCATGAAGGCACTTGGAGGGGGCATGGAGGTAGAGCACCATGCTTTCCATGACCTCGGCACTAGAATGAGGTGGTGTGGTCGGCACCACGCTCTGACCGCCTTTTACCCCCAGGAAGGACCCGGTACTCAATTTTATAGGAGGCTGAATGAACCTCGGGGCCGTTCTGAAAGTTTGGCAACGAGAAAAAATCCTGTCACCACCTGGGATCGAACCCCGGACCTTCCAGTCCTAGCCAGCTGCTCTACCAACTGAGCTACCCGGCCGCCACTGGTAATGTACAAGACACTTTAATTCTTTCATGGAAAAGAAAGACACAACTCCACACTTTACAACTTTCACCAGCAACTTGTGATGTACAACACCACATCTTTGTGGAATAGACCCCGGGAAGTACCAGCTCACCTGTGGACTGCTTATGCTATGCCTCATCTGTGAGATGTGTGCCGCAACAAGTGTGGGCGTTCCCTTGTTATTGCTGGTTTCATTCTTGGTTCGCTTCTTTGTTGGTGTCTTCGTTTCACTCCCCACATTATGGTTTGTACGACTGACCGGTGGCCTCTTCCCCAGCTGTGCACGCATGGCAATGTCCTGTGTTGTGATGCCCAGAATGTTTAGCTCCGGGTGATCCTGTGCAAAGTTTTATATCCTTCAGAGAATGAGGTGGAAATTAATTACAGTATCTAAGCTTGCCCAGAAACTGCAGCAAGCATACAGTTTTAATAACTGGCACAAATTTAAGTGAGGACTACAAAAAAAATTTTTCTTTCTTCGTTTTTCAAGAGACAGCTTTCATTTTTGGTACACAAATACAGAGTGGAAGTGAAATAATCCTACAGATTGAAAGGGGCATTAGAGTACACTTAAATGAATAGAAACCTATATTACATTTTGTGATTAAATGCACGGTTAATTAGAAAATTGAGTTGGAAGTTTCAGGAGTCTGGCAACATCACCGTTAGCACACTCCTCTTTCTTCTCGTAAAACAGATGTAAGAGGTCAACGAACTCAGGTCTGTTTCTGTACGTGAATACCTCATCCCTCCCTCTCTAGCTACAATGTTGCAATCTGTTTGCATCGTTCAGTGACTTAAAATTAGTATATATTATTTTAATGTACCGAAGTACATATGATATTTCCATGCAGATATTCTGTGTTATCATACGATGAAAGAGTAATGGAACGGAGAAAAATTCTTTCCGGCACTGGGATTTGAACCCGGGTTTTCAGCTCTACGTGCTGATGCTTTATCCACTAAACCACACCGGATTCCACCCCGGCGTCGAAAGAATCGTCTCAGTTTTAAGTTCCAACTCTTGGGTTCCCTCTAGTGGCCGCCCTCTGCCGGGGTGGAATCCGGTGTGGCTTAGTGGATAAAGCGTCAGCACGTAGAGCTGAAAACCCGGGTTCAAATCCCGGCGCCGGAGAGAATTTTTCTCCATTCTATTACTCTTTCATCGTATTAAAATTAGTGGTTTTAGAATTAAATTTACACAAAAACCGTCCATTCTATTGAAACACACTAGAGGGATAAACGATTCTTTATTACATTTTCTATTAATATGGACAAAACTCACGATCATACTCACAATAATTACCGAATAAGAGGGTGTTAAACATTTGGGAAAGAACATTTTTTTCTGAGAAAACTATTAACTTTCCACCAATATGGTATTACACTTTTTTTGTTACATACAACATGAGTTATTTGCTCTCAAATTCTGCAGGGTTATTTTACTTCCAATCTGTATATCTTTTTTTTTTTACTTGGTTACTTAACGACACTGTATCAACTACTAGGTTATTTAGCATTGATGGGATTGGTGATAGCGAGATGGTACTTGGCGAGATGAGGCCGAGAATTCGCCATAGATTACCTGACATTTGCCTTGCAGTTGGGGAAAATCTTACTAATCAACCCAAGCAGGAATCGAACCCACATCTAAATGCAACCTCTGGTCAGAAGGCAAACGCACTTTGTTTAATGCGTTAGGTACAGCTTACAGCAGTAAATTGTTTGGAAATATTCAACATTTTTTTCCTCCATTACTGTATCTTGTACAATAATGAAAATTGGTATGTGTAAAACACTGTCCTTCCGCTAAATTAAAAAAATACTTTTACGATTTAAAAAAAAATATATTTATATTTTTTTTCAAAATTCAAAGTTCACTGTGCAGTGATGAAGCGTTTCCCTCACAACTCATAAACTTGTTAACTTTTTCATGTTCTCTCTCTTTTATTTTATTGCTGAAACTCATGTTTACAATATCATGCTCTTTCAACTACATTCCTTAATAAACAATATTTTTTTAAATTTTGTGTTAGATATTTGACCATTTTTTTAAATTAATTTATTTTTTATCAGACAATCTATCAAAGGTAGAGGAGTGATTTTGCATCATATTGTAGATGTGACATGCATAAATACACACAAAAAATTTCATCACAGAATGTTTGATAGTTTTTGAGTTATGAGGGAAATGCTTCATCAATGCACAGTGAACTTTGAAAAAAAATATAAATAATTTTTTTTATCGTAAAAATATGTTTATCATATAGCAGAAGGACAGTGTTTTACATATACTAATTTTCATTATTGTACAAGATACAGTAATGGAGGAAAAAAATGTTGAATATTTTGCAAATCTAGTCTTTCAGGTGAAGCTCCCTGTAAAGCAGATTTGAATAATTTCAAGGGAAAAATTGTTCCGGAGCCGGGTATCGATCCCGGGACCTCTGGTTGAACGTACCAGCGCTCTACCACTAAAATTATTCAAATCTGCTTTACAGGGAGCTTCACCTGAAAGACTAGATTTGCATAATATATACGTTACTGTGTACGTTAACAGAAAACAACAATTCCAAGTCACACAGAGATTGTGTGCACTCGTGGGTCTCTGGCGTTTTGTCAGCCCACGCAAGTTGTGTGGATATAAAGGGAAAAGTTGAGATGGTGTCGGGTGGAGTTCCCGGGTAGCTCAGTGGTAGAGCGCTGGTACGTTCAACCACAGGTCCCGGGATCGATACCCGGCCCCGGAACAATTTTTCCCTTGAAATTATTCAATGTTGAATATTTCCAAAATTTTACTCCTTTAAACTGTACCTAACCCCTTAAGCTATGCTCGTAATTTCCACAGTTATCACCCCATTATGAACATTGAAAACGAACTGTTAACAAAAGTAATGTAAACTTTGACACCCCTCGTCATTATAACCGGGCCTACATTCTGCTCATCACTCACATCGCCCTCCATTCTCCTCCTCTTGTGGTTCAGCAGCAGGGCCTTGTACAGCTCTTCGTTCAGCTCGTACGGGTTGTAGCTGGTTGTGACGTTGGACTCCAGGTCGAACCCAGACGGCTTCAGTGAGAGTGTTGACGTCACGTGCCGCATGTCGGGGCTCAGGGAACATTCCAGTGTCGACAACTGCCTCTTCTGCTTCTTACTCAGTCTTGGAGGAGGCCCTTCTGCAAGCACAACCACAATGAAGTTACTGGGATGATATTATACAGTGGTGTATGCAGGATTTTTACCTGGGTTTCAATCAGATTTGTTGTGTGTAATCACAAAATTGTATATTAAGGGATGAAATACGTGAAATGGAACAACTGGATAATACTCACGGCAGACCAATATCGATAGTCGACACTACTCGCTGGCCACTAGTCACCGGGCCGTACCGAGCCGTATCAAACAAAATATAATCGAAATGGTGGTAGTCAAATTCGCCACTATGTTCTTAAATAATTCACTCCATTAGTCAAGTTCAAGGTTCTATGTAGTACAACGGCGGTTTTTTGAATGCATTAAAAGAAAATGAAGATGTAATAAGATCATAAAATAGTTTATCACAAGGAAATTAACAGGAAAAAAAGTGTGTTTCACGGAATACCATTAAAATGATGGACAGTAAATTTCCAGTTAATGTTCCACAAAGCGTAAAGTACGTAATTATAACGGCGTTGCTGTTTTATTTCTGGCCTATAGAAAAATACCTAGCCTTTTACGAAAAAAAATTTTAGAGACCATGAAATTATTCACCGCTTTCATTATAGGCCTATTATTTTTTTATCAATATTACGTATCAAAAACTGTCATATTATATAATTTTAACTACTACATAGGTAAGCTAAGCTAAGCTAACCTAACCAAAGCTAACCTAACCTAACGAAAACTAACCTAACCTAACCAAACCAAAGCTAACCTAACCTAACCAAAGCTAACCTAACCTAACCAAAGCTAACCTAACCTAACGAAAACTAACCTAACCTAACCAAAGCTAACCTAACCTAACCAAAGCTAACCTAACGAAAACTAACCTAACCAAAGCTAACCTAACCTAACCAAAGCTAACCTAACCTAACCAAAGCTAACCTAACCTAACCAAAGCTAACCTAACCTAACCTAACGAAAACTAACCTAACCTAACGAAAACTAACCTAATCTAACCTAACCTAACCAAAACTAACCTAACCTAACCAAACCAAAGCTAAGCTAAGCTAACCTAAGCTAACCTAGCCTACTCGCAATATTTACGCAAATACACATTGTCGCTAACAGTGGTGCTATCTCTCAATAATGTTCAGATCGAAGGAGGTAGACAGGTAGATAAAAAAAAGAAATATAGCACAAAACTGTTTTGTCTCGAGACTCTCGTCTAAGACACGTAATAAGTCACGTAATCTACTTGCAATATATTTGCGCAAATACACTTTGTAGCTAACACTGGTGCTATCTCTCAGTAATGTTCAGAACGAAGGAGGCACAGAGAGAGAGAGAGAGAAAAAAATTTCTCCCGCCAACTATGCCACACACCAACATCATGTTCTTATGTTGGTGACATTGTGTATTTACTTAAATTTGGTGGTAAACGTAACGGCACGGTTCAAAGTGACAGTGGTAATTCTCCAGTATAGCGCGTGAAATTTCTATTTTGTTGCTTTAGCATTTCTTACATTTCTCTCTATACTTCTTACAAGGAAAAAGTAAAAATGTAACTTTTGATGTGTTTAAAAGGCCAAGAGCATAAATGCCTAATAAAGTTTGGAAACAGCTCACTTGGCAGGCTATTACCAGGATAGTTGTCGTCCTCTGAGCTGTGGTCGCTCTCCCCCACTTCCTGTCTGATGGCCGCAAGCTCCTGGAAGTAACGTCGCCTGGCCTTCTGCTCGGCTGGGGAGTTGCGAGGTGGGGGGTGGTGGGGAATGCGCTCCATCTTCGGCAGTGCCCCGGGGGGCTGGCTGAACGCTGTCTCCAGCAGGTGTTGGCGTGACAGCAGTATCTCCTTCATCAGACGGAAGTAGTATCTTCTTTGTTGGTATCTACAAATTGTGAAGTTGACAATTTCGGAATACTGAACAACAATTTCCAATCTTCTACAAGTTATAGCAGCAATAGGCGTTTGAGTGCATTTGCCCTCCGTATGCACGGGAAATTCCAAGTGCGAGCGCTGCAGAACGCTGTAGTGTGCCAGCAGCTGTAACAGATCTTACAGCTTTTAAATGAGCTAATTTTAGGACTTCAGGGAAAAGGAATTCTTAATACACAATTTGCATGTAGAATTGCAGCTTTTAAGGAGAAATTGTTGTTATGGATACGTCAAATGCAAAAGGGCGAAATATATCATTTCTCATCCTTATCTAAGCACATAGAATTTTGAACAATGAAAATTTCGAAATGTACGCATGTATTCTATCCGGTCTATTACAGGAATTTACATCAAGGTTCCACGGTTTAGATTGCCTGGAAATGGATTTGCGTATTTTTGCTACAAGTTCTGATTCCAACTGATTATTGATAACGTCCCCCTTCATTATAGTGTGAATTGATTGACCTGCGATGCAAGTGAAATATGATTCAAGGTCGAGTCTTATGCAGTTTTATGACGGATTCCCAAGAGGACGCTTTCCCAATCTGTGTAAACTGTGTGAGAAAGTTTTGTGTTTATTTGGTTCCACTTATAGATGTGAACAGTTACTTTCTATTACGAAAATAAACAAATCTCAAACAAGAAATGATGGGCTTTTTGCGGCAGTTCTTCGCACAGCTTGTGCTAATACAGTTTCTCCAAATCTTGAGAAATTGAGTAATATGAATTAATGTGCAACAGACATGTTTTGTTTTGTGTTTAAGGAACTGTTTCATTACTTTGTGTTCTTATTTAGTTTGGTAGAATAACATTTTCTTTTGAAACATACAGTACGTACCGCAACTTGAATAAACCGGTTTTCGTGCACTCTATAAGCACACTCCTCTCGCAGTACACCGTGCAAGCACAGAGTGCATAATTCTGCCCAACCCTGAGTTATAGCATACCGGACAAGCTACTAAAATTCTCAAGGCAGACAAACAGCATTTTTAAGGAGAGAAATTAGTATTGCAACTGTACATGTGAGAATGAACTTGTACACCTCTGTTGGGAAGGAGAGTAATTTTGGCTACTTTTTACAGAAGTCTATCAGTGCAAGTGTTCCATCCAAGCAATTTCTGAACTTCAAAAACCATCCACACTTAGTCATGCTTACTTGTACTCCCGAAACTGAGCCTTCCTCATCAACGAACGCATCTTGGCGATGTCTGGCCTGTAGTAGCCGTTCTTCAGTTGTGCTTGGAAGTCTGACAACGGGGATCCAAACCTCATGTTTGCTCTCGCAAACAGACACTGTAATGTTTCTTCTTTCTCCTGGGCATCCTTCTCAGGGAATGTCGGTAGAAAGTTCTGAACAGAATATAGAATAATGAGACTGCAGAGTGTATGAACCTGGCAGCTTTCACATGAAGAATTTCTTATGATATAAATTTTGTCAAGGAGAAAAATGTCACCAATGATGTCTAGAGAAACACATTGTCGGCAAAAGTTTAAGGACACCCATTCAAAACAGGTAATGAGCTATAGGCCTTAAATTTTGTGCTAACATACACATTTTAATATTCGACCTGAAAGTACAGTAGAAATGCTACTTTTTAGTAAAAAAAGGCTTGAGCTACGTTTCTGAATTTTTTATACAAGCAGGTATACCAGGTAGCAATCGGACTGTTATTGCTAAAAATTATAAAAAAAAAAAAGGTGTGTTAATATTTTGGAAGGGGTTGAATATTTATTAAATTCAGTGAAAAAAAAAAATGGATAAAATGTAGCAAAAAGAAAAATTCCCTCCCTATGAGCAACCATGTGATCCTAGTGGCTAGCAACTAAAGTTCAACTGTCACTCAATTCAATTCAATTTATTTGGCCATTAGAAATACAGTTTTAGGCTTCGTCAGAATACATTGAAAAAACATATAAATACATTTTAAAAAACACTAATAATAGAAACAGTAAAATTTAAGTAATACAATGAAAACATGAAATAATTTGAAACTTTTAAATTGAAGAAAACTAACTAAATTGCAATTAAACTTATTTATTAAAATACAATTTCATACAAATTTGTGTTGAAAAACTCAGCAACAGAAAAATGATTGTAACTAATCTAAATAACTTTATTTATTAAAAAACAATTTCGTGTGAATTTATGTGAAGAAACTCATCTACAGAGTAGACAGGATTAATTAAAAGCCAATTATAAAATCTAGCTTTGAAACTATTGGTTGGTAACTTATAATATTGCCTGGGAAGCTTATTATATAATTTCATCCCATGACAGAAAAATTTGTAGGCCTACTAGTTTTATGTAATCTACAGTATGGAATATTAATTTGTTCACTATTTCTAATTTCATGATCATGTATATTGGCTATTAATGAGTAATTGTATATATTTTGTCGAGTGTAAAGGACTAGGTCGTATATATATAAATTTATGACAGTTAATATCTGTGATTGTTTGAAAAGAGGTCGACAATGTTCAAGATAGTTTGATTGACATAGAATTCTAATGGCTTTCTTTTGCAAAATCAAGACGCTCCCAATTTTGCTACCATTTCCCCAGAAAATTAAGGCATACCTAATTATCGACTGAAAGAACGAAAAGAAGGCACATCTTAAATAATTTTGAGAAACACAAGTCACTAATTTCTTTAATAAATATATAACTCTTGATAATTTTGTGCATATATATTCGATATGTTTTTCGCATGTTAAACTGGAGTCTATAAAAAGTTCTGGATGCATATTCCCTACGTATTGAGCTTCGTGACTGTATGTACTAGACTGTGGTATAACCTAAATAGTAAATGAGTATTGGAAAAGAATAGGTACAAACACACAACTACTTCAGACTTCAAAAATATCACTGATGACATGATAACTGAATTGTTTCGACATGACTACATAATGTATAGAGAAAGCATAGACCTAATGTCTCCTTCATGATTATTTATGGTTTGTGATGAGAGAATAACAAGCAAAAAATTAGAGAATATTACGTAAGACACCAATTAATCTGAAATTTGGAAAAAAGAGGTAATAAGCATTGAAATCGCTGAAGTGATCACAAATAATGGATGTATTAAACAATATTACCTCCATAAGAATCGTATAGTGCTATCCAGTAAGAAGACAAATTGATAGGCCGAGAAAGTACTGACCACGCAAACAACAGGGCAACTGTAACTCACGATTAAGTTAGGTTTAATTCAAGGAAAAAAGAATACACATTTTCATAAAAGATGCAACTGACAACAAAATGCTCTTCAGCAAGTCACTGTAAAGCACACACAATTCAATTGCATGTTAGCATGTTTGTTAAATGATTCCTTTTGAGTAGGATACGCTACACATAAGCTACCTACAACAGCATTTAACAATTCTGAGCTATCTGAGAAAAAAAAAATAATAATGGCTTGCAGAATGTCAGTAGTGCTTACAACTGCACATGATTTTAAAATTACAAACAATTATGGTAAAATTATTATTGTTGAAATATTATGTACGTACCAGTATAGCTAGTGAAAGTAAGTTCTACTAATACCTTAAGATGTTGCCTTTGTTGTTCTGTAAAGCATTCACGCCAAGTGCGATAAGAAAAGAATTCCTTAAAGATGTTCTTATTTTCACACAACCCTTGTGGTAGTTGCAAGCGTACACCTTCTATATGACATTCTTCACAACGCGTTGACTCTTGTGACAGTTCTGAACCAACTGACGATCCGTCAGAGGACATTGTTGAATATTCCAGGTCCATACTTGAGCCTAGAAACATGAAATATGATAACCTTAATACCTTAATATTGGTTTAATCTCTCTATATGAACGTACATAAAAATCCTGCTCCGACCGTTCGTGCAATTAACCTAAAAATTATAATGATTTAATTGTGAATGCGTAGCTCTTATTTTAAGCAACCATAAAGCGTACGAGGGGCCCCTTCACTGTAGCACGTAAGGGGGGATTTTATGTAAAGTAATACATAAGCTCAGAATTACATATTCGTCTAAAGACACTATGTTTCCTGTAAATTCCATTCCCAGCAATGATCATAAAAATCAAAGAGTTTTAAACTATAATATTTATAAAGCAGAAGGCAAATAGAAGTGTTTCGGTACTGATACCGACCAACAAGGTATTGGGGCTAATTTAAACTTTGAGTGGATAGTAATTATTCATATTTGTACCGACCTTAAAGGTGTAGTTTTTAAGTTTTGTCTAATTTCAACGCCCTCCACGTTTGGTATCCCAGGTCTGCAATGCAGATAATATAGAATCCAACCGTGGAGGACATGGCGGACGGAACGGGAACCATCTTTGTACCAGTACCACCAACATAATTGGGATGTGATAAGATAGGCACCAACTGAAGAGACATATAATTGCGGACTAAAATATAATTTAAATTGTGCATATTGTATATTAAATTACATAAATTACTTCTAGATCTGAAAACATAATATTTTAAAAGAATGTATAAAAGTATTCAAGATTAGAGAATAAACTGTTTTTATAAGGAATACCAACGTTTGAGAAATGGTGGGCAAATCCTGTTTGGTAGTTGGCAATAGAGAACACAGATGATAGCGGTAGTCGAAGAGAGGAAACAGATGACACACGAAAATGCTTGCACATGGACAGATGGCAGCACGTTACAAACAGAAAGAGTGCCATCTACACCACAAAGCCGCTACTGCAAATTGTGTGAACTGCGCGAGTGTGTCAAATAAAATTCCTTATCATGCGAACAAGGAACAATATCAGACCAAATTTTACAGTGAATAAATAATGCAATCTCCAGGCATATTCGTCAGCATTTTCTCTTTATTTGTTCCCAGTTCCATTTCCTCTCTATCGCTCTCGTGATACTATAGCGTAACTATCGGCGCGCTCTCTAAACTGTACGTTTGGGTTGTAAGCTTCGATGCCTCTTGTATTATCTGTAATGCCTCTGAACACTACCCCCTCTGGAGTCGTCTATAAGAGTTACAATATTATTCGCCGCGTTATTCAAATATGCAGTACCTATTTTTTTTTCTTTTAATTCAACTGTCACTTCTTTTTAGCAATAATACCAACGATAGATTAGTTGCATATGGTAACATACATTTGCGTATTATAATGTACATCATCTTAAATTATATTGGGGACATAATTATATTTTCTGGTACGTTAGAAATGTTACAATGTTGGGAGCAGGAAGTAACAGTTTTTTTTTTTTCGTTTGGTAACTCTATAGCATCTATTAGATGCTTTATCGTTGTGCTAAAAGATGGAGTTACTTGTCAACAATGTGACGCTGAAACGTGTGTTCAGGTTACTGCCCAGCGACAGTCCTGATGTATTTTTATATTTGTGATGATTGGTTAATTAATATTAACCCGGCACACTCACATTCATACAAATTTCCAGACTCTAGACACCCAGGGAATTCCTCTTCAAAGGAAGTAACAGTTACAGCTGTTTTTTTTTAAATAACTTGTATAAAATTTACAAAAACTATACATATCGTATTATAAATCTTTCGTAGATGGGAAGATAATATTAAAATGGATTTGAGGAAGATGGAATATGATGGCAGAGACTGGATTAATCTTGCTCAAGATGTGGACCGATGGTGGGCTTATGTGAGGGCGGCAATGAACCTCCGGGTTCCTTAAAAGCCTTAAGTATGTAATTATAAGTCTTTATTGAAAGAACTGGTAAGCACAGGAACGCCATTTCGTAGCGCTTTAGCAACAACATCTTTAGCAAGACTTGTGGCTTCTGTTGCATTCAATTAGATTACGATCATTTGGTCCATGGAGCATCCGTTTTTGGTGCAAAGATAATTCGTTTGTCGTGTTTCTTACTGGTAATTTCTAAATAGCGTTCCTGTGCTTAACATTTAATGAAAATTACTTATTTCGCTTATATTTTCCTGAAGCTGTGCCCTTTTAATAAATTATTTATGAATAGTAAGCTTAGCCTAGAATTGTTGCACAGACCGCTGTCTGAAATAATGCTGATGATGACACGATCTCTACATACTCAAAACTGTTTTGGTCCCACTGACAGTTACTAATATCACAGACTGTACAATTTACCAGACTTATGCGTCTGTTCCATCTCCATAAAATTCAAATGTATTCCACTTCGTCCCTCTGGTAGTTACCACACTAATGTGGAGGGCGAAATCTGACCACCTGGCTGTTGGCCTCAGGTCCACATGCCTCAGTATAGATAAGCGTTTACCCAACCAGTACAGGGGTAACGTGTGTCCAGCACAATGATCCCACCTAGCTGTTCTAGTAGTATGCAAGAGACAAAGATAGACGGGGACATTAAGGGAAGAGGATGGTATTTTTTGGTGAAAAATGAGTAAATTTTCAAAAAAAAAATTCTTTAAAATACTCTGTGATATATGTGGAATGCATAGCATAACATTTTGTGGGTATTTGTGCCCTTATCGGATGTTGAGACGTCATTTTTTAACTTCCTGCATTATGGATTTTTAAATCACTCGTCCACTTTTATTGTTGTTTCCGGTAAATTAAATTTTCAAAAATTTTTTTTTCTTTAAAATGCCCTTTGATATCTGTGGAATGCATTGCATAACATTTTGAGGGTATTTGTGCCCTTATCGGATGTTGAGACGTCATTTTTAAACTTCCTGCACTATGAACTTTTAAATCACATGCCCGCTTTTATCAGTTTTCAGTAACTTCATTTTTTTTGCTACATTGCCAGACAAAACTGGATATAATTTCTGAACTATTAAAGATACATGAATGAAATTTAGAACACACATTCTTTAGACTATTAGGAAACTTTTCTCTGTAACAGAATTTTGTTAATTGATTTCATTTTAAAAATACGCTCGTTTGTTTGCAAGAAAGGAAATCAGAAAATTGTTATTAAATTTTAATTGTTTATTTTACAAACGTAGGGACTAATATCAAAATTCTGTTACAGACAGTTTGTAGAACATGCTTTTGCAAATACATTGCAAAAAACTGTTTCAATCTATCTTTAAAAACGGTTTAGACATATCGGTTTTAGTACAATCCTGCATTGGATATATTTTTTTTCAAATATTGCCCCCGCCCTCAAAATTTTTTTTTAATATTTTTATTTGGTTGAGTTGCCACAGCTATGAGCTCTCTACATACAAAAAATTAATATTTTACACCAAATAGGAAAAACGTTTTTAAAAATAACATCCTCTCCCCTTAAGCTTTGTAGCAGTAAGACAGGATTCTTCTTTTCAGTAGCAAACTCTAAGTTACAATAGAAGTTTTGATGTCGGACTACCCCAAACTTTCTTTTTCTGGAGATTTATACCCTCAATCATTCCCTTTCTCCTCTGTCTCACACATCATGATCGTACAGCACTGAACGTCATGTCATGATGCTATTCTTTACAGATCCTTTCAAACTCTGCAGCCTATTTTCGTCTATTCATTTGTTAGTGCAAACTACATATTCTTGTTATACAGGGTGTAACAGAATAATTATTCCTAATTTTCTGATGTGGTAGAGGACATGAAAATAAACATTTTTTCTTAATAAAGTGAGGAGACAGCCTCCAGATATGGAGGGTAGCTGTGAATATATTGAATAAGCAGTCGCGGACAGCCGATGAGGGGTGGTCCTCCAGCTTGGGAGTTGGGCAAAGGGCTAACAACCCATCACCGTAAAAAACAGCTTGTTACGAATCCTTCAAATAAGCCTCGGAATGGGACTGATTCTCTGGCACGACCACACCAAAGGAATAAGGTTTTGAGATATGGTACTTGGAATGTTACAAGTCTATATAGAACAGGAGGGGTAACATTAGTAGCAAAAGAACTAGCTAGATATAGAATAGACTTTGTGGGAACGGCACAATATTGTATGTAATGGAAATATAAAAATTGGAAATTTATCTTTTGAAGAGGTGGAGAAGTTCAAATATCTTGGAGCAACAGTAACAAATATAAATGATACTCGGGAGGAAATTAAACACAGAATAACTATGGGAAATGCCTGTTATTATTCGGTTGGGAAGCTTTTATCATCCAGTCTGCTGTCAAAAAATCTGAAAGTTGGAATTTATAAAACAGTTATATTACCGGTTGTTCTTTATGGTTGTGAAACTTGGACTCTCACTTTGAGAGAGGAACAGAGATTAAGGGTGTTTGAGAATAAGGTGCTTAGGAAAATATTTGGGGCTAAGAGGGATGAAGTTACAGGAGAATGGAGAAAGTTACACAACACAGAACTGCACGCATTGTATTCTTCACCTGACATAATTAGGAACATTAAATCCAGACGTTTGAGATGGGCAGGGCATGTAGCACGTATGGGCGAATCCAGAAATGCATATAGAGTGTTAGTTGGGAGGCCGGAGTGAAAAAGACCTTTAGGGAGGCCGAGACGTAGATGGGAAGATAATATTAAAATGGATCTGAGGGAGGTGGGGTATGATAGAGACTGGATTAATCTTGCTCAGGATAGGGACCGCTGGCGGGCTTATGTGAGGGCGGCAATGAACCTCCGGGTTCCTTAAAAGCCAGTAAGTAAGTAAGTTACCATTGTTTTATAGCAGTTCCGCAATGCACCAGATCTGTGCCAACAAGAGGACCCAAGAAAGGTTTACTGCAGTGATTCCCAATTTTCTATAAGGGAACCATTTCATATGGCCCTGCTGTACAGTTTTCTCCCATTCCAATTACCGGTACACTACTAATTTTTGGGACTTTATTTTTATTTGGTAAAGTAAAACTCTAGGCTGCTTACGTCCGTAACTGGTTTTAATATTCGTATCTCTGATACATTTATTGCACTTCAGAATAAATGCTTCACAAATAATAAGTAATAATAAAAATAAAATATCTATTCATCATTACAATTGGATAAAACAACTTTCACAAAAATAAACTCAATAATGTCGGTCCACAACATTGTTACAGAAAGACATCAAATCAACATGATCACATTCAAACATATTTACTTCACATTGTTGCCAACCCACACAATTAAACGATGCAAATGCCTGTCCTCTCCCATTCACAAGACTTGCTACTTAATACTGCATTTAACACTCGGAAAAAAAAAAAGACACTCTGTGTTGTGTTTGTTTACACAACAGACAGACCATACGCATTGGGATCCAGTACAGTACACGGAGGAGAAAGTGTGTTAAATTTCGTAGTTAATGCATTTAACTCCATTCAAAGCTATAGCAATACTTTGAACTTCAACACTAAAAAATACTCTTTTGTATTTTAATTTGCAAAATACACATAACAATATTTAATTATATTAAATTGTGTTTTCTATGTTCAAATAAACATTACACACACTGGAATAAACACAAATTACAGTTGTTGCCACTGCTTACATTTCCCCTTTATTACACACCACACACACACACACATACACAGATTTGCTCGTTACACATAACCTCGGAAGGAATGTACACTTTCATCAAGGTCCAAGTCAGTATTACAAATAATTACAATTGCAATATTTAATTTGTTGATTACTCCAGAGTATTCAAGTATTTGTCACATAATGTTATATAAAGTACTACATTTAATAAACATACGCAGTATGGGTATTCTAAAGTCCATGTAACTATGAAGAAATGAATAATTGTACTTTTAAGTACCACTAGTATTTAAGCCCTGTGACAACAATACTTCAAAATCCGCCTCACGTGTCCCGCTGGTAATATAACTTGTGAAACATTCAACTATAGAACACTATTTACAAATTTCTTTGAACTGTTGTTAACTTCAAATTTAACAATTATGCCACAGTACAGAATTTACGGTTTTTTTTTTATTTATTTAGTCAGCAATATTAATGGCATGCTTCAATGTAAAATACAGAGTATGTATTCCTTTGTTTTTATTATGGGCCAAAACCATGGAAGCTGTTTATATTTGTGCAGCTTGCCAGCCAGACAGATAGGTGTCAGCACATTCGCAGAAAGCTTCTTTTTTTCAACTAATGCTCTGACGCAATCTAGAATGTCATTGTTGCAGAGTAATTTGTGTTGTTTGCTTAAGTCGTGAAGGAATATTTGTAAGGTAAACTTCTAACTGCATCTAGTTAATTATTATTTAAGTATTTTCAGATAAGTTATACAACCTTTTCCATTGTTTTGGACCGTAATGCTTATAAAACATTATTAATGGAATGATTGCATAAGTGTCGCATTTGCCATCTCAGAGACTTTTATTTTTCAGATGTGTGTAATGTTATAAGGGAATGCATTATTTCTAAAGTTATTTTTCATATTGCAGTGGTGTTTTGTTTACTGCTGAAGTAATTAACACACCAGGGGAATTACAAAATAACTGTGATACAAGATTCACTTAATTTTTTTTCGAACATGAAGTAAATCAACACGCATTAGAACCTTTCATGGACAAATGAAACAGCTTGAAATGTACCGGTACTAATTTTAGGAACAAAATATATATTAAATTCAGTAACGTGGTTGTTGTAGGCTAGGGCAATACATAATGATTTTTGGTTACAATAAAATTGTTCAGTTTAATTCCCCGTGGTTTTAATAGTAACTACAGCATTAAACAAGAATTCACTGCTTAACGTAGATGAAATGATACGCATTTGATCATGGGCATACACTAGGGAAGACACGATCGTGAAACTCTAAACAGATGACTTATGAATCTAAATTCTTATAATATTGAGAATGTAGTTACCTAATATTTCTTTGCTGTGGGCTACAAGGTTTAGTTTTGACATGAGAAATAAAATACCTTAATCTCTTAAATCTTACAATTTCAAATTAGATATCAATGAAGCTAACCACCGTTCATACAGGAGTCCATCTTAACAGTTGTTAATGAATATATTCTGGAACTCCTTCTTTACATCAAAAAAAATCTTTATGGCTTCACCAGTAGGATGGATAAACATGAGTATAATACTCGGAATAAAGAAAAACTGGACATACCATTTTGCAGTCTATCCAAAGTTAAAAGTAGTGCTAACATGTTGGGCTGTAGAATGTTCAACATGTTACCACAAGAAGCACAGGAAGTGTCACTAGACATATTCAAAGTCAAAGTGAAAACGTGGCTTCTTAGAAACCCATTCTATTCTGTGCAAGAATATTTTGAATCAGAAAATCAAGCTGTAGATATTTTTTAGGTTTCTTTCTCTGAATTGTATTATTATTTTGTAATATATTAGGAAATTCTCATAAATTGTTAAGTTAATTCTTGTTTTATTGTATATAAACGGAGCAAATCAAATAATATTTGTGATCAGTGTGTTACAATTTTCATCTAGATATTAGCCTGTTTTTGATAATCTTGACTCTCAATTGTAAACTCTAAGGAGTATTTGTGATCATTTTGTTTTATGTTTAGTGTTGTAATAGAATAATTTTCATTTTTGCACGATAATTTCACACGTGTAATTTGACAATGCCATTAGCTTTTGCTGTAACGACAGCTGATAAATACTATACTATACAAAAGCTAACTAAGATCAACACGACAGTAATCAAGCATTTAACATTAGAAACCAAATAATATATACTCAGTGACCAAGGATTTTATTTCTAGAATCATATGTAATAAGCCGCATCCCCACTTCAAAAATACCTGCATAGTACGTTCAGCTGTCCGTAAATGATTGCACACAATCATCTTTCCACCGTCCATTCTTAAAAACAAATTTTTAAATAAAACAATAATAATGTCACATCTGCACTGTCCTGAAGTTATAAAATGTATACACTTCATTCATACCAACGAAAACGTTTAGTATTTTATGCCTAAAACGTACCGGTACCGGTATCTCAGAGAGGAGTTGCACAAAGTCTGATCCCTAGTGTGATTAGATGCCCAGGTTAATTGCTATTTATGACTTAATGATTGAGAAGTCCCTTTAATTTTACAACATCGCAATGAAACATGAACTTGTTAATAGATAAGTTATATATATCTTACACAGAGAGATGAAAATTAACAATAAGTTATTTATTTATTTACATCTTGTTGAAATGCAGTTTTGCTGTATTACATAACAAGTATACTTATATTTTACACATTTTTTTAAAACTATATGTTATATATTTACAAAACATTTCTGGATTTCGTCATAAATCGACTTCAAAGCTAGTCGGCAGTATTTGTCACTGTCAACTAGAGGTGGGGAGACATAACCCTGTACTATCAACTCAATTTTCACATAAATGTTATGGGGTGTATGTGTCGTATATTTACAAATGATGGTCACAAGACTATAATGAAGTCAAATAAATATTATACTTGATGATATTATTTTACAAAAATGATAGTTCATCTATTTACATATTTCATATTTCTTGATCTTGCCTTGTTTTCCTAGCTACTCTATTATCTTTTTTTACTAAGTTACATGTAATTAAGACTTTCTGATCTAAAGTTACTTTCGTAATTGCATCAGCTACATTTTCTATTTAATTCTTAAGATTCCAAAGGCATGTAGGTCTTAGTGGGAAGTGTGAATTATGAGAAAAAGTTACGATATTTCATTTAATTAATTTTGTTCTCAGAAACGGTTTCTGATGACTTCAACAATATTACGTTTTCAAAGCTGTAAAGTCAAATGAACTGAGTAAATTGACCAGGTGTCATCCCCGCCTAAGAGACCATACCGTGGATGTATTTGCGTAATTATAAACAGCCAATTCAATAATAATAACAAATCTGTAAATTTTTATTTTGAAATCATTTAGTGTCTCTTAAAATACTGCAAACAACATTGTGAAGTATATGCAAATATACTATGGTTGCGTTTATTTAAAGCGAAGAAAAATATACAAATATCCAAAATATTTAGTACATATTATTTCAATTGCACCCTTTGGAACCAGACAACAAAATGTAAAAGTTTTAATACGAGGAGATTCAAATTCAATTAAAAGATTTCTTCCTCCTCTCCCCCAGAAATTAGAGTTTCCATTGCCTGTTGCAGACCATTATGTTCACTGATATCACAAATAAAAGAAGTGAACACAATTAGTTTCTTATCAGAAGCTAGACTACAAGACTTTTCTCCTTAACTAATCACTTATAATGAAGCTTTCTTAAAAAGTGGTTTTTGTATCCACCAACAGCCATTCCGTTTAATATTTCCTAATCTTTAAAAGAAAGCTTCCCCATCTACACAAGTGAATCTAATGTCATAAAACCTGGAGTTTAGTCCATTAAACCAGAGTTCCGATCTTCAGAGAGAGTACAAAAATTTTGTTTGTTGCATCACGTAGACCTAGTGCCATTTTTCATAATTGCAGTTACAAAAATTCAAACAATACGAGTGTCAAATGAAAAAGATGGTACCAGTACTGTATTAATAATTTTAGCGAAGTTCAGTTAAAATGTTTGTTTATTTACGTGTAAATATTATTTATACGATAATATATATATTTTTTTTAATATAGGAGGTTTCATTTTATACAATTAATTGCAGGATCAAGTTTAAAATTTTAATTTGACATTTTCAGGCATCCTCTCTGACAACCTTTTATTAATTCAATTTTATTAAACAATTCTTTTCAAGACATTGAAGAATAAACTGAAATGAATAACTCCGTTTTCGTTAAATTAAGTAGGTCCTCAAAATACAGAATGAATCAAAAGTCTGGAACCATATAAATATCTTCCATATGCTTGATTTTCGATTACTATAGGTGTTACCAGTATTTGTAAGACCAAGTGACATAATCGATTCTAGCCCTCAGCTATCTCAAAAGCCGCCATTTTGGATGCAACCTTGAAATTTTAAATGGAAATTGGGTCATGTAGGTACTTAAAATCATATGAAATTTTCTGGAATAAAACAAAACAAACATGTTGCAATCTGTTTTGAGATATCTCTATCATTTTCAAGTTATTTAAAGATAACTGTGATAATTTGTAAAATGGTACAGTACTAAGGAGGCTTTGGAAGAGGTATTTTTATGCAATTGTGGTAATTAACTTTTCCTGCTTTACTGTTTGGTTAACCTGTAACAGTTTCAATGCATTAACAATGGTGCAATCTATTTTGAGACCAAATATCTACTCCATAGGTGATTATACTTTTAACAATGTGTTATAAATGTCCATTTTCTGTATTTTACTAATGTTTTTGCCCCATAAATTTTCATGTAGTGTTAATATAGCATATAATTTTTCTTTATTGTTTCTGCCTTTAATTTCTTCACCATATTTTCCTCTTTGTTTATTTTAAACTCCTAAATATTTGAATTTATCTTAACATTTAATAACCTTTCCACCTTCAATTGTTAAATCTTTTCCTGCATCTCCAATAATATGATTTAGTTGTGTTGATACCCAATCCCCATTTATGATATTCTTCGGATAATTTTTAATCGTGTATTTCATATCTTCTTGATCTTGGGCCATAACAACTTGGTCATCAGCAAAATGAAGTGTATAAATCATGTTATTTTAGTAACACTTTCTTAACTCCAAAAACTTGTTTGGAAATTCATTTCCCTCAATTAGCAAAAGATATGAAATGGTTAGGATTGATTTTTCGCTTCCATGTCTTTAACATACATTGTCGATTTTTATAATTTTGTGAAGTTCGCAACATACTTGATTTCATCGCATTTACAGTGCGAAAGTTATACTATTTTGAATTGCAGAAAATACAGCTTTAAGTCGTAAGTAATTACTTAATCAGAGTACACATTGGTATACAGGGTGTCTCAAAATAGACTGACAAAGTAATTATGATATTAGCCACAGAATAAATAAATATTCCAGTGAAAACCACACAGTTCTATTTTAAATATTTTTCATGTTATCATTCTGTGAATTTGTTACAGTCCAGTCCCAATAGTAAAAGTTAGACAATCTCTAAAAAGCTTAAGGGGAGGCAGAGGTGAATATTTCAAAATCCACAAAATTTATCCGATTTGTTTGAAATTGATCATGGATACTAAGTATGTTATTAGTAATGGACATACCAAGTTTCAACTTTCTAAGTACAATAGTTCTGTAAATATTAATAATTTTATAAAACTTTATATCATTTGATATAAAATGCTCCATGCACCATATTGTAAGAAATTTTCAATATTTCTTTTTATTTATATGTTCAGAGAATGTATATAAATAATGATAAGTATTAGTTTATTATGGGAATAATATAGTAATACAGTTATCTTGGTTTTAATTTCATACTTTTAAGGGCACAAAATCAAAAACTAACATCGGAATATCAAAATAAAGATAATAAAAATGGAAAAAACCAAATTTTCATTTTTTCTTCAGTTTTGTTCGAAAATTTTACCTCTGCCTCCCCTTAAAGAAGGAAAAGAGTTTCTAGGAAAGATATTCCCAATGTTCGATTTCTTTTTGCTCAAATGGTTTACACTTTTTTAATATCGTAGTTAAAATTATGTAAACTCAACCTAACTCAGAGTGATTAGGCAGTGTATGGAGAGGTGTTCTCGGATTCCAAGTGGCAAGTTAGTTGTACAGTTCGATGCCAGGTAGTAAACAATTGTCCAATACGTATGATGTACACTAATAACACTGCCTAATCACAAATTATGTTTATTTTATACCTCAAAAACTATTTGAGTTGAAAGATTGAAAGCATTTTTTTCTTAATTAAAGAACATCCCAGAAAATCTTGTTAGTTTATTTTTGAGACACTCTGTATAATTACAGCTGTACTTGTATCTGCTCTTGTTTTCACTTACAAATTACTGCATAGTGTAGCAAAAAGCCTGTTCATCTGAGTGATTAGTTATCTGTGCCTTCCACCACGGTGACCCGGGTTCGATACCCATCTGAGTCATGAAGGAATTTATGGTGGACAAAGCGGGTGCAAAGAGGTGTTTTTCGGGGTTTTGCAGTTTCCCCTGACAATTATTATCATTTTACCTTCTCTCTGCGAGGTCCAGAGCCAGGCCTCCAGAACAAATAAAAAAAATCTGAAAATTGTACACATTTGTGTTTAATAAAGACTTTTTTTTTTAATGTTACCGGTATGTTTGATTTAACGACGCTCGCAACTGCAGAGGTTATATCAACATCGACGGATGTGCCGGAATTTTGTCCCGCAGGAGTTCTTTTACATGCCAGTAAATCTACTGACATGAGCCTGTCGCATTCAAGCACACTTAAATGCCATCGACCTGACCCGGGATCGAACCCGCAACCTTGGGCATAGAAGGCCAGCGCTATACCAACTTGCCAACCAGGTCGACAATATAAAGACCATTATTACTCTAAAAATGAGAATAAAGATTCGCTTCAAGTAAGGATTCTTCTACTCTGGTTTAATGAACAATACCGGTACTTAAAGTTACCAAATAAGTACAGTGGACATTTTGTTACTAAGTACAAACAAACAGCAACTTTACAAGCTACGTACGTCATGAGATCACGAGCTGACTTATGTATTAATATGGCACAGTGAGTTATTTACATTTCGAGTTCCTATTTACACAGTTGACTAGATTGCACTCCATTGTTCCTCATATTTGGGTCCAATATTATAATAGTAAATAAAAGCACAATATATTACTATGAGTATCACAATGAAACCAAAGTCTGTGAGCTTGAGATAACTTACGTATTATCTTCATACCACTATATTTACAGCACGGACACCACACTCCAGTAACAGTAATGCTCTATAATAAAAATAAATGACGAAACTCTATTACAGAAGCTCTAAGTGTAGTGTACTACGGATTACTTGCTAATATATAGAAGCTATTTATCAAACTTCAACTGTACAACCAATAATTATTATTTACAACATAATAAATATAAGTTTTATACATCTCGAAGAAATAAAAAAAGACTGGGGATATAAAGTATGACTCTATGAAAATGTTCACTACTTACAAGTCTTAGCATATGTTAAATCTGTTGTTTATTAATATGATATTACATAAATTATTCTGCACACCAGTACCAATATTGTCAAAAACAAGACTTCATAAGAATTTATTATTTTACTAGCCATACCCGTGCGCTCCGCTGCACCCGTTAGAAATAAATATAAAGTAATTACATAATTAAAATAGGACGTTTGATCCAAGGAACATTCGTGTTTGATAGAAGGATAAATCGTTTAATATGTTACTTAATTTAAATTGTATTTAAATAATTGAAATGCGATCATTTTGGTCCAGAGACACTCATTTGGTGCAATGACAATTCCTTTAACATGTTTCTTAATTTTTATTACATGCAACCATAGTTTAATGAACATTGACATCATTTAGATTTAATGTGTGTATTTTATTTTACTTGGTATAGGTTTCCATTGAATTTTGGTAATAACTTAATTTTAACCCTTGTTGTCTACATATTCAGTAAATGGCGCTTGGCCCACTATGGTTCTGAACCCTTCAAATAACTTAAATTATATTATATAATATTACATACTGGTATTATATTATATTATATTATATTATATTATATTATATTATATTATATTATATTATATTATATTATATTATATTATATTATATTATATTATATTATATTATATTATATTATATCAGAAGTTACTGTAATAACATTATACCATTATGTCCATCTAGAGAAACTACACTTTCCAATGGTGAAATAATAATTAATTATACAAATCGGTTAATTTAGCTTCCAATATTACTTCATACAAACACACAAACATTCTCTGTAGGCTATCTTTCATAGCTTTCGATTGTTGCTGTCCAAGGCCCCTTATAGACGAAGTCATTTGTTTTTTAATTCATTACACGGCCTTAGATGGCAGTTATTTTAATTTTAAAACTCATTTATCTCATTAAATATCAGTCCTATCAAAATATTTCAAGGAATAAAACTTATCGCAAATTATTTTTAAAGAAACTTTTGTTATGTAACATTTTTCACAAAAATCAATAATAAGCGAGATATTTCGATTTATTTAATTCAGCCCCCTTATAACCCCCCTTTTAAATAATGTATTTTGAATGCCATATAGCCTAAAATCTAAGTTACAACGAACTTAATTTATATTCCAATTTTCATCAAAATCCGTTCAGCCATTATCGCGTGAAAAGGTAACAAACATACAGACAGACAGACAGACAGACATACAAACAAAAATTTCAAAAAAGCGATTTTCGGTTTCAGGGTGGTTAATTATATATGTTAGGACCAATTATTTTTGGAAAATCGAAAATTACCAGAAAAATTTCGGCTACAGATTTATTATTAGTATAGATTTCACAATGCTTTTAATTGAACAGGTATCCAGCGTCGAAGTTCAACATGAGCGAGAAATTGCCTACAAATTTTGCCTGGAGCCCTCTACCAGTAACAGGTTCCTTTCATGCCATAAAACTACGACACGGACTACCAGCTTTTCTTTCCTCCCAGATGGCGCCATCTTAAGGATCACGACCAGTTCATGTAACCCAGGTAATCAATACAATCACCCAATTAAGGAATTTTATTTTCTGTTTGGTATAAACTGCTCATGAGGAAGTAGTAGTTAATTGTCTGTAGGTTGAATACACAACAAGACTATTAATTAGAATCAAATCGAGACAAAAATATTTACTAACAAGGTGGAATTAAAAATGCTAAAATGTTTGCTTTAAAATTAATAAAAAAAAGTTTCATCACATCAGCAAGAGAAAGAAAAACTATTAAGATAAAAATATAAAAGGATCCCCGTAACATGCCATGAACGCACTTGGGGGGCATGGAGGTAGAGCCCCCTGCTTTCCATGACCTCGGCACTAGAATGAGGTGGTGTGGTCGGCACCACGCTCTGACCGCCTTTTATCCCCGGGAAAGACCCGGTACTCGATTTTATAATAATAATAATAATAATAATAATAATAATAATAATAATAATAATGATTTATTTTAGCTGGCAGAGTTAAGGACGTAAGGCCTTCTCTTCCACTCAACCAGCAAAAAGTGTATATAGGAGGCTGAGTGAACCTTGGGGCCATTCTGAAAGTTTGGCAACTAGAAAAAAATCCTGTCACCACCTGGGATCGAACCCCGAACCTTCCATAAGACAAAAATATTCAACACGTAGAACAGTTTATGTACCTTGAGAGCAAAATTAGTAAAAATGGTCACATTGAACATGAGATTAGCAGAATAATAAAGTTGAAAATTTTATCAGCTGATGAAAGGTTTGTTATGAACAAAGATATAGGACGTACCTGTATAAACAGTGGCACATTACATTGTAAATCACTTTTTATACAGACCATCTTAAAAATAGCTAATGAATACATCTGATACTAAGGGATATGCTAATGGAGCTAAATGACAGCTGTGAAGAGTACGCAAACAAGACAAAGACCATGGTTATCGGAAGAAAAATAAAGAAGGTAAACTTGTGAATTCAAAATGAGGCAGTAGAGCAAGTGGACAGCTTCAAATACTTGGGGTGTACTATAAGCAGTAACATGAGCTGCTGCCAGGAAGTCAAAAGGAGGATAGCAATGGCCAAGGAAGCTTTTAATAGAAAAAGGAGCATCTTCTGCGGACCTCTGGAAAAAGAACTAAGGCAGAGACTAGTGAAGTGCTTTGTGTGGAGTGTGACAGAAACATGGACATTACGATAAAGTGAAAAGAAATGACTAGAATCATTTGAAATGTGGATATGGAGAAGAATGGAACATGTGAAATAGACAGACAGAATAAGAAATGAAGCTGTGTTGGAAAGAGTGGGAGAAGAAAGAATGATGCTGAAACTGATCAGGAAGAGAAAAAGGAATTGGTTGGGTCACTGGCTGAGAAGAAACTGCCTACTGAAGGATGCACTGGAAGGAATGGTGAACGGGAGAAGAGTTCGGGGCAGAAGAAGGTATCAGATGATAGACAACATTAAGATATATGGATCATATGCGGACACTAAGAGGAAAGATTGGGGAATGCTGGGTTTGCAGTGAAAGACCTGTCCTTGGTCAAAAACTATGAATGAATGGGATGGGTGAAACAAAAGGTGCATAAACAAAGAATAGCTTTCACTTTACAAGACCAATATACAAATGGTGACTTACTGAACTCAAAACAAGTGAACTGAGAGTGTGGAGAGCTGATTTCTCTGCCTACTGCATTCCTTAAGGGCATTCACCCTTATTTGTAGCCTTGCCATGGGTGAAAACAAGATGGTAGCTGTCTGTCTCATTGACATGCATTGACAGACCCTTGGAACATAAGAGATATTTATATTTTAGACAGTTTCTCCCCACCCCTTCAGAAAGAAATGCGTGTTATGCTCCAAAAAATACATTACGTATTTTTACTCCAACGTTTGAGTTAAGTCAGATTTCAGTTAAGTGGGGTTTTACTGTATTTTGTTTTTTTTTACAGAAAAACTAAGCTTGAACCAGAAATCATCATCATCATCCTTCACGAATTAGGCCTCTGTAGACCTGTTTCGGCCCATCTAACAGTCTTCTAAAAGGTCTACCTTGGTCGACGATGTCCTCTAGGTTTATACTGCATCATAATTTTTGGGATTCTTGAATTTCCCATTCTTACATGATCTAGCCAATTTAATTTGTATCTGTTGATTTTTTCTTCTACTGACTCTACTTCTAATTGTTCTAAAATTTCTTCATTGCTTTTTCGGTCTAAAAGAGTATATCCTGCTGTCCTCCTGAAAAATTTCATTTCCGTTGCTTTGATTCTGTTCATGTCTTTTTTCTTTAATATCCAAATCTCTCTTCCGTATAAAACGGAGGGTAATGCTAGTGTATTATATATTTTTATTCTTGTAGATTTTTGTACTAATTTAGCTTTTAATGTATTGTTTATTATTCCTAGAATTTGTGTAAATTTGGTAATTTTCTTGTTCACATCTATTTCATTTTGATAAGATATTTCACAACCCAGATAATTGAATTTTTTTACTTGTTCGAGGCATTGGTTATTGTGTATTATCTTACTTCTGACTGGGTCTTGTCCTAAAAATGCCGTTACTTTTGATTTTTGTGCTGAAATTTCCATCCCAAAATCTTTTAATATTTTATTTAATGTATATAATCCTCTTTGTAAATTATCCTCTGAATTGGAAATTATGACTTGATCATCGGCATAGAGTACTTGAACCAGAAAATGATAGACTAATAACTGATCGATAAAGAGAGCCACGAAATGTCTTCAAATAATTCTTTGCTTGAAGTCTTGCAATGATACCGGTGTGCAGTGACTAATAACCTTCCAGCTCGTATTGCACACTTATGAATAAAAATAGAACTTGATTTCACTTAAATAATGATCTGTATATGTATATATGCATATGTATAAAGTGCTATGGAACATATATACATGTTGCTTATATTTTCGTCTTTGGTATGCCGCTGCATGTCACACATTTCACAGTTTTAACTGCAAAGTTATGTGAGAGAACTTCTGCAGGGGAGAGATATGATTCACATGAAGCTGAAGCCAATATGCTTTCAACAATAATTGTTGGAAATGGTTCTGTAATCAAGTAGTTACTTTATTAATAGTGTACGGTATGCCTACATATTAAATATCGAGGATTACCGGTATCAAATAGCCTATAGAATTATTTCATCTTTCTTGAGGCATCCAAATTGTGTGAATGCATAATAGTTATTTATGGTACTTGTGAGGTAAGTGCATCTTTATTGCATGAGTGGAAAGATTTAAGGACGAGGCGTCAGCCGGGTACGATAAAGATCACGCTCACAAGTACCATACGTAATTTTATCCAAGACCATAACGAAAAATTATGTTTTATAAAAGAAAATATGTTGAAAATAAGTCCTCATATAATCACATATCATGGCATGGATTTTAGAATCAATACGTGAACTAGGTAGGTCATGATGTAGGATTAGTGAAGAATGGTATCTAAAGCGTTGGATAAATAACAAATTATAATTAATTATATAATTTTAATATATATTTTTTTTACTTTAAATGTGTATTTTCATCTTTTTTAAGTTTCAGGGATTATTTAGAAGCGTTCACGGGACTAATGTGATTAAAATAATTTCACATTTTACTTCTGTGAATTTAAGAGGAATATTAAAACGTAATTTATCATCGTGTCTGTTTAGCTCAGTTGACTAACGCATGTTGTTTTAAAAGTTTTAATTTAAAAAGTTTTAAAATCCTATAAACTCAACTTCGCAGGTTCAAGTCTCCTCGCATCCCAAAAGGTAAATTATTACAAAAATTTTAAAAATACATGTTAGATATGGATGTAATGCACAAATTACGACGTAGCAGATAGAGAAAAGAGAAGGAGATTGAGTGTATGTATATTTAAGAAATGGTAATAAAGAAGTAGAGGTAGTGACATCTAGTAACTAATATATTAACTTCTTGAGTAATAGTTGAATGGAAAAGAATACGTGTGTACCCGGGTACTAGGATAATTCACTAGTGAAATAAAGTAATGTTGAATAAAAGCCTACTTTACAAACGCAAAAGTATTTAGTAAAGGCATGCTTTTCGTTATGGTCATGGATAAATTTTGTTACTGTACTTTTGATTTCTTAGAAATCAATAATTTGTTATCACTGTTTGGAACATTAAAGATGTTATGGGACTTGTCAAAATTTACAATTCATACAAATTAATTTACCGTGTATGTATAAAACAAAGGAACATTTGTTCAAGTCGTATCAAAGTATAGACCTACATGAAGTACACAGATACAATTCTAGTCTAGCCTACTTACATACTTAGAAGACTTCCAGTGCAAGTTAACATTTTATTATTTGAAATTCCTCTGTGCTCCAAAGTTTGTTTTATTAATCAAAATTGCAAAGATAAATAATCAAACTGGAGTTTATTTTTATAATTTCTTTCAAGTTCTGGATTTCTTCAAGACTTAAAATAACTTATTTTCCTTTTCGTTAATGAACACAGCAGAATGTGAGAGGCAGTAAGTGCTTGTATTTCTACAAGTCACGTTTATAATTGTCTTCAATCATAAACTGTTCACTGATTGCAAATCTGTGGCCGGGAGGAAAAAGGTCTTGAGTAAAAATTTTATACTTTTCAGGAGAGCAATAGAAAGATTGAAATTGGTGTCAATTATAGAGTTTTTTAATTAAGAGGTTTTTCCTGGATATTATTTGTTTATATTTCTTCTAAAATAGGTAATGTTGCTCATTTAACAATTTTCTTGATTATTTCCAAAACTAGCCGCACTTAAGCCCTTTTCAGACTAGAAGCCAAACTGAGTAGAAGGGACTATTTAAATGTAAGACCTTTTTCATGTCAAAATAAATGAGAAATGTAAATTATTAGGAACGCAAAATGGGTCTTAAACAATTATAGGACTGTTTACCTGGTGCTTAAAGTTTTAAAAGGAAAGGCTATCAGTATGTGATAAAATGGCTGAAATACAAGTTAGACCTTTTTAATAGGGAAGCATGGAAAGTAAACATGTGATGGTTCGTAAGGAATAAAGTATTAAATATTCTTAAGTCCTTTATTCTGTGTGTGCTCGATTCAAAAAGTACTTAGGACATTTGGTAACGCTCTATAAATCCAGTCAGGAGTCTTATTTGACTTTAACCGTTTTACCAGATTGTAGAGAATTGTTGGCGCTTTCAGAATATATAAAAATCTCATTTTCACAAAAAATTGACTTAAGACCTTTTTCCTCCTGGCCACAGAAATATTACTCCAACTCTAAAGTTGTTTTCTTGTGATAAATAAGTTATATAAAAATTAATTTTGCTTTAAAAAATGCATATAAAAATCATACAGTATAAGAAGTTGTGCATTTAATGAAAATGTTTTACATAAATTTTAAGATATATGTCCATTGGCAACAGTTAACAAGTCCATACGTCACTCTCATTAAATGTAAATAAAATAATATATCGTGTTTTTCTGGGTATAGCACATATGGATTTAGCACTGCCATAAGAAACCTATATAATTATAAAAACAATGAAGAAATACGGTAACTTAAATCATTGGGCCATGTTTAGAAACTAGCAGGCTTTGACAATTTGTAAAACAAGTGAACATCACGCTTTAAATGATGTTCTCTTGTTTCACAAATCGTCAAAGCCTCCTAATTTCCAAACATAGCCCACCGATTAAGTTATTTTTCTTCATTGTTTTTATACATAGGTTTCGTATGGCAATGTTAAATCCAGCTATGTGCTATACCCAGAAAAACACATGTATAAGCAAAAAACAAAAGATGGTTTATTTAACAGTCAATAATCACCTAAAGCTTCTAAGTTGTCCTCATTTTAGTAGGTAAATTAAAACGACGAAGGGCAGAATATTTCACAATTACAATAACATCTAGAAATAATGAAATTTCATCATTCGTACATTTGTATGTCATGTGAATCCCTGCCTTGTCCCCTGCAGGAAACAAATGTACTTACAAATAATATTGCACTATGAGTACAGGTCCACAGCCTGGAATAACATTATTCAATGTCAGCACAACTTACAATTATCAGATTCTCAGAATTTCAGGCAAGTGAGAAATCATCTGCGAACTAAAGACCAACTCTCGCTTGCCCCACATAAAAATTGCATATACATTTATGTGAGTATAAACAGGAGACTATACAGTGAAACCTGTCCGCTTCAGTCACAAAGTAACGGCGATATATGTACAAACTGAACACTGCCTGAAGAACATTAATGATTGGCGACATCAACTTCTCTTTTAGTTAACATTCCTGTTATGAATTCTTTTCTGACAACAATGAATGTTCTGTTATTATTAATTTAACAGTAATAGTAATAATAATGATGATGATGATAATAATAATAATAATAATAATAATAATAATAATAATAAAGAACAATTATAAATATCGATATCATCCAAAATCAACAACAGAAAACAAATGCCATCTTTTATGTTACTAGCACGACTTTCGACAGCAACTATATGAAATAATTTCTGACATAAAATATTTCCCAATGTGAGGAGCATATTTATATCTTTCTTCTTAGGGAATCTTGTCGGGGACTGACTTCTTGCCCTTTTGGACAATTTTAAAGTTACTTTCTAAGCAATTAAATCGTGGGATTATCAGCACGGGCTGATAAGATAATTCGTCACAACTAATTCCTGTTAAGATTTTATTCCCCAGTTTATTAACATTATACAGTCAATTCATATTCTCTACTTTCTCCCTTTCTGGCTGCAAAACGGTATTTGTCGAATACGAGGGAGAAGCCATTGATCCTTCCCATTGAAGGCTTTAAGGAACCAACCTGGACAAATACCCAATGTCCCATCCCTACCTTCCCGTGGTGCAGCTGTTAGTAAGCATAATTTTACAAGCTGAACTAAAGGGAGGGGCTACTCATCAGTTAGCGCTGGTCAGCTTGATGAGTTAATGACCGAATTTGGTATAATTTCCTCTATTCAATACCTAATTCCCTCTTTACCCTTTCCTATCCAGTCCTCTGACTGAACTCTTACTTTCTTCGACCCCGACGGCATTAGAGCATTCGAGGCCTAGGGGTTCATTTCCCTTTCCTTCCTCCTCTTTCTACTTTTCTGTTGCTAGTGCTGACCTGCTATGGCACTAAAATCGTCCTCCAGTGGCTTAAGGAGGGAAAGCTGGTGATCAACAAGATCTCCCAGCTAGGTCCAATGGACCCGTCGACCAACAGCAGGTGTGGTCCTCCAGACATTCTGGGGGTTGTGTGTGAATGAAGTAGGCACCACAACGTTAAAATATGGTGTTCGCTTAAATCGGCTACAACTTGCCATTTTCAATATCTTTGAAAAATATTGGAGTGCAAGAGGTCAAATGACTTTATTGTCAAATGCCTGGCATTAGAAAACAACAACTTTCTCCCTTTCTACACCTGTACGCGTTTGTTCGATCACTACCAGTACGTCTGTGTATTTATGAAAGAAGATTCATGATGGATGTCATCCTTCTCTTCTTCCAGAAATTGACCAAGTCTTTTAGTAATGTTGTCTGTAATTTAGTACTCAAGTACATCCCAGTAACCTAATACATCTTCTTCTATGCTGTGATCTTACTTTTTTAGTAAGTTAAAGTGGCATTGTACATTTATGTTTCCATAGCAACTCCTATGTGAACTTTCATTTTTGTCCCATTGGCGTCTTTTTTCATAATATAAAGCTTAGTTCGGTACTTTATTTCTGTATAGCAGACAATGTTGCCAAATATGTTTTCTGTTATAATTTAGGAAGGAATGCTATTAGTTGTACCGGTAACTAAATTGTGCAAAGTTAATCTGTATTATGTACTGGCACAGTTTGTCTTCACAGTTCGATTTTATTATTTAGTTTGGACCTATTATTGCTGGACATATTCCATTTTTGCAACATCTCTATGAAAAAATAGCAAGTAACTTTTTTTTAATTGAACGTTGAGATGTCATAGAATCTCATAATAAAGTTTTTTTTTTCAGTTTGGTAGATATAATGAGAAACTAAATTTTTGTTCCTAAACCTATTAAGTGAAAGTTACCGGTACTATATTATAAAGTCCTGCAATTCGCATTTGATAACCTTGAATATTTCATTTGTAATGAAATACACAACTTGATGCAAGAGAAATGATATTTATGACCATCATCAATTTCATAAGTAAAAACCTTTAAAAACACTATTTTAAATGTCTGACTAAAACCAAAAACTTGCGAATCTGCCTAAAGATGGCTAATTGCTGCATAATATTTAACACTACATAAAAGTAAATTGGTACAAACTTGCAAGCATTAAAAATACATTAGTTGAATTCAACTGTTTTTATATACAGACAGAAAAAGGCAAATGACATTTAGAGTCATTAAAGGCAATGAATGTCATTTACCAGCTGATATATAAAATGTTACACTAGGGCGGACAAGTTCCACTGTATTTATTTATTTTTAATTTGGTGCTGCAATGCTGATATATACATATATATATTTTTTTTTTTAGGTTTTATTTTGCAAGATATGATATAACATTATAAAATATTCTTTTATTTAATGTACCGGTAGTTATATGATTGAAAATATTTTTATGTTTTTTTTTTTAAATATGTACACAATGAGGGTTAGCTGTTTGAAAACACTTTTACTCTAACAACACACGCAATGTGGTATCATGTCCATAAACAACATTACAGGTGAAGGGACGAGGTCCATCTGAAGACGGAGAGACTGCAACTGAATTGCTGGCACATCTGGATGGGCGTGGGTCGCATCTTCATGCTTCTTCATGATGTGGTATGTACGTTCTGCCCTTATAGTAACATATAAAAGGTAAAGCTAGCCCTTTCACATGCCATGAAGACACTTGGGGGGCATGGAGGTAGAGCCCCATGCTTTCTTGACCTCAGCACTAGAATGAGGTGGTGTGGTCAGCACCACGCTCTGGTCGAGGGTAACATATAATCTGTTATAAAATGAAATGTTGGACTGTCCAACTCTTTACACAGATTCCAGTTCCAGTAGCCCTGAATATTGTAACACTACTTAACATTAACCTAACGGAATTATTCAGCATTTCCAAATTCGAGTCCTAACCCTGAGTTTTGTTGTTGGCATGTGCAACGTCACTGAACAGGAACTGAGTAATGTTAGGCCCTTGAATTCCATCTCGTGCTTTGTTATTCTTCGTTAACATTTTCCTTTAAATTTATTTTAAAAGAAATAACAGTTGTGATGGTATAGCAGTTAATTCCTTTAGTAATTAATACCTATCACTATGAGGACACACCTTAAACAGTAATATTACTACGAATTCACCTTGATGGAACTCTAATTTGGGAAGTTCACATTAATAATGTATCCGAATAATTGTCAAGAATTACTGATCTTTTACGGAAAGTTAAATCTTGTTTAAGTGTTGACAAAATCATTTCCGTACAGCATATTATACATCCTTTCAATTCCATTTACAATATGGTTTGCTTTTGTGTTTTTTCAAGCTCGGGTATTTATATGGCAAAAAAAAGGCAATTAAAATAATGATGATAAGTCCTGTAAACCCGTTTACACGAGATTAAAAATGATGACCTCGCCAAGTTCGAATGTATAGTCCAATCTCATATTAGTGAAAGAATATCTTGGTAACTGTAAACTTAAAGCACGACTATGAAAAAAAAAAAAAAAAAAAAAAAAAAAAAAAAAAAAAAAAAAAAAAAAAAACAAGTTGAACACGGAAGTTCAAATATTATATTTACCTACAGAAAAACAAGCAATAGCTATAAAAAATCTAAGTATTAAGTTACAGGGTCGGTCTCTGAACAAAGATTAATTATAATAATTAGAAAGTGTCTAAAAGAAAAATCATTTTACTCTTGTAAAGAATTTCTAGATTGTAATAAGTCTGTCTTAGTTATGTTAGTATCATTATATTGCACTTTTTTATTGCAACTTATATTGTAAAATGTATACTAAACTGTATTTGACGAAGTCTATTGCATTTTGTATTGCTTAACAACTGAATAATTAATTTCGGAATATGTATGATAAGAACTTTCTTGTGTTAAATTTTAACGTACCTTGTTAACATGTTTCGACCTATTTTCGGTCATGTTAACAAGGTACGTTAAAACTGTGCTACTGCCTGTCTGTTTCCATAGCAACTTTAATCCCACCTATACTGCTAGCTTGACAGTTGTCAGGCGACTTCTTTCATATTACGAAGTATAACTGCAATCAACATTTTCATTTATTTAAGGGGGCGCTCTACAGAGTTTTGGTCAATTTTGGTCATTTTCTTCATTTTTTAAATATGGTGCCAAAAATCTACGTTTTCTTGAGAAATACTTTAGTGAAGATTTCATCGCGATATCTTTTTTTCTAAGTTAGCAATTTAGTTTATCTCATATAAATAGTTACTATATTCATAATGTATATTATAAACTTTAAAGTGATTTTCCAGCAAATCAGAGTTTTTACACTTTAACTTACGAGAAATAAAATATCTCCTGAATGGCTATACCCAGGATAATGAAACTTTGCTCACATATTCACTACAGGTCTGTGCATAAAATGCTGCATTAATTTACGAATGATTATTAAAAAAGATGTGATTTTTTTATGTCGGCCAGTGAAGATGAAAAGAAAAAAAAGTTGAAAGTACTTGTTTTTATTAATAAAGTATATTGACCAGAAAGAAAATTAATGTACCATTTCATCATAGGTAGTCTCAGCTTCATTCTAAACTTTTAGAAAATTGAATATCTTTATTAGAGATCGAGATAAATGTTCACTAAAAATATAATTTTTTTTTTTCTTGGCATACTTTTGAACATAAAACTTTGATAAAAAAATTGTGCATATGTATTTTAGTAACAACTTATCTGTAATTTCCAAGTAGATATGTTGGAAATTGTATAAATTAAAAAAAACTCAATAACGCATCACCTTAATTTCAATGCCTTCAAGATAGTACAGGAAGTTCAAGTGCTAATATAGCAAGATCTGGAACGTAAAATTTTGAATATACTTTCAACTAGGCCTACTTAAAGAATGTTACATATTTATAGCACTGCCAGTTGTATTTAACAGCCAGAAAGAGATCATGCCTGGAAATTATAATATTAATTTCAAGGGGTTATTCTTTGGGATATTTCAAACAAAAATGTTTAATATAATTTTGCTCGTTTTTGCTTTCTTTTCGAGAAAAAAAAATATTTTATATGAAAAATTCCACAGCATATTTTGAGAAAGCTACTGAATTAATTCTCTATATGCTCAATCACTTTAAGAGAGCAGTGTATTATGATAATAAATGACTGAAAGAATTTTAGTTTTGTCCTTAAAATGTGCAGAAATTTGATTTGAACAAAATGTAACTTTTCGTTCTGAAAAGAAATTTTAAAATGTTACATTTGTTCAGATCAAATTTCTGCACATTTAAAAGATAAAACTAAAATTCTTTCAATCATTTATTATCTTAAGGGAAGACTCCACTGAAAATCATGAAAATTTTTCCAAATTTTTTTTAGCTATTTCACTTATTCAGAATTTATATTTTCATACCCCAAATGGATTCAGATCAATTCTGATTACAAATACTCGTATGTTTACACTTATTAAATTAAGGCTGGAAGGGGGCGTGGAATTTAAAGAGCTGTCAAAATTGTTTTTCATCGAAGAATTCTTTTTTAAACTTTCTGATTACAAATCTAGTAACTTTTTGTTGGCTCCCTGAAGTTACTAGATGAATGTAGCGGAGGAGAATATTAATTTACATAAATATTCATTTTATTTTCAAATCTATTTTTCTGTGTTCATTTTTGTTGATTCAACACCAACTTTCTTATGCCAAATATTAATACATCTGGAAAAAAAAATAAAAATAGAATAAAAAAATAAAAGTAAATAAGAAAAATATTAATAAAAAAACTAGCATCATTATGAAAAATATTAATAAAATAAACTAGCAGCATTAACAAAAATATTAATAAAAAAAACTAGCTGCATTTCACACAAAATAAATGCATAGAAACATGCAGCTACCTCATAAATACTTGCAGTAAAAATTTCATCCAGATTTATTAATATTTGGCACAAGAAAATTGGTGTTGAATCAACAAAAATGAATACAGAAAAATAGATTTGAAAATAAAATGAATATTTATGTAAATTAATATTCTCCTCCGCTACATTCATCTAGTAACTTCAGGGAGCCAACAAAAAGTTACTAGATTTGTAATCAGAAATTTTAAAAAAGAATTCTTCGATGAAAAACAATTTTGACAGCTCTTTAAATTCCACGCCCCCTTCCAGCCTTAATTTAAAAAGTGTAAACATACGAGTATTTGTAATCAGAATTGAGCTGAATCCATTTGGGATATGAAAATATAAATTCTGAATAAGTGAAATAGCTAAAAAAATTTGGAAAAATTTTCATGATTTTCAGTGGAGTCTTCCCTTAATGCACTGCTCTCTTAAATTGACTGAGTATATTGTGAATTAAATGAAAATTTTTTCCAAAACACGCTATGAAATGTTTCACATAAAACAATTTTTATATCGAAAAAGAAGCAAAAACGAGCAAAATTGTATTAAAATTTTTTTAATACCTCATAGAATAACCCCCTGAAACTAATGACATTACTTACGATTCACCCTGTATAAAATTATCGTCATTTAGTATATCTTAGAATCTGGATTTGTGAGGAAAGCTATCAACATGGTAGTATATCCAAAACAGTCTTCAACGTCTGTTATTTTGAGACACTCAGGGTTTGTCACAAATCTATTTAGTTATATATACTCTCTTTCAATGCTGATATTAAACAAGAAAAGTAGCGATATATTTTTCACCTGTAATATTGATTAAAGTCAATATTCTTTCTTCTACGCTGCAAAGCAATACACACTTACTATTAAAAATACCACCATAAGCGGTCTGAACACTTCTTCGCACACATTATATACAAATTAGGCTGACATGTCTGAGTGGAAGTCAGTGGCAAGGCATGGTTGTTCAATGTTAGTTACCAGTTTCTCACTATATCTACATGAATCATTTGCCCGAGTTCGAGAAACTCTTAAAATTCTGGTGTACACTTTTTATTCTGAGTCCTGTCTTTGCTTTTATATTTCACATACTGCCGATATCTAAAGGAGGAGATGGGTGAAAATTCTAATTTATACAATTTTTTAACTAGAAAGTTTATTTTTCGCACACGTGCTACTCTTGGAATATGTATACATACTACAAAATTTAATTTGTGTCACTTAAGTATTTTTTGAGTTATGTATTTTTTTTTGGAAAATATGATATATTTTGAAAATCTACCTCCTACTACATATTTTATGTATATGATGCACAAAGATTTATAATGTAGGCTAAATTTAGAAAAACACTGCTTATCAATATGTTTAAAATATATCCTGAGAAAAAGGAATGAAAATATTTACTTGCTTGAGACATAATTTTCAGGGTTTTTTGTGCCTTTTGTATAGATATTATTTTTTACTTAAAAAAGTTTTTAAAATATAAATATCTTTCGGAATATGTAGCTTATTGTTTTTGCGTGTTAAATATTAGGTACGGTACCTTGTTGACTAGTTTTAGCCTGTTGTGGGCTATCTTCAGAACTGAGTGGTCCTGGTTTCCACGCGTTTCCTGTGGGGGTGTGTTTGTGTAGTGTAATGTGGAGTCAAAAAGTGTGTGTGTTCTGAAATTGAGTTGTGTATTGAAGATTTCGTGTGGGTGTTTCTTTGTGTGCCTGTATATTTCGTATTGTTGTAGTGTGTTTAGTTTCTGGTTTTTCGGTTGAATATGTAAATTTCCATGTCTGTGTTTATGTTACTGTAGGTGTGGTTAGCATTTCTGATGTGTTCTGCATATGTGGAGGTGTTTTGTAATTTTGTTATGGCTGTGATGTGTTCTTTGTAACGTGTTTGAAATGATCTGCTTGTCTGTCCTATGTAGAAATTGTTGCTGATGTTGCATTTGAGTTTGTATAGGCCTACATCTGTGTGGTTGTATTTGTTTGTGTTGTTTGTGTGTTGAGATACTTGTGTAGAGCGTTTTTTGTTCTGTATACAACGTTGTAATTTAATTTTTTGAATGAGGTTGCAATCTTGTGTGTGTTTTTATGTTAAAAGTTGTGTAATCAAGATGTATATAAAAAATCAGATGTTGTAGGCTACTTAACCAAACATGCTTTATAAAGTATGCAGAAAATAATTCACATCCAACCAAAAAACCAGAAACTCAACACACTAGAACAATATGAAATATACAGACACACGAAAACACACCCCAACGAAATTCTCAATACACAACTCAATTTCAAAACACATACACTCTTTGACTCTACACTATGAACGCACCCTCACAGGAAACAAGCGGCGCCAAGACCAACAACGACCAGTTCTGAAGATGACCGAAAATAGGTCGAAACATGTTAACAAGGTACGGTAAAATTTAACACAAGAAAGTTCTTATCATACATATTCCGAAATAATTCAGTTTGATAGCTTTGAAATTGTAGAACCTTTTAGATGTTAAATATGCAGAATGAATACATCACATATTCATTTGTATGAGATCTCACCCACCTCATTGAATATTACACGGCTAATATGAATTAGCCAATATGTATTATTACTATTTAATACGAGAAAAATTCGTACCGGCACCGGGAATCGAACCCAGGACCTCTCAGCTCTGCGCGCTGAGCGCTCTTTCCAACTGAGCTATGCCAGGACACGATCCACGGCGCCGACCGAACCCCTCTCGGCGCGCAGAGCTGAGAGGTCCTGGGTTCGATTCCCGGTGCCGGTACGAATTTTTCTCGTATTAAATAGTAATGCAGAATGAAAGTTTCGAAAAATCACTTTCAAAATATACAACGAAGTATTTAAAGAGCGCAGACATTTAAATATGACGTCATTACTGGCAACTCCAAATATGGTAGAATCCTGGACAGATTCGGATCTGTAGGTTTATTTTTGCAGTGAAACGAAAAAGTAATTTTGACCAGAAATGCTAGAAATTTCACCCGTCTCCTCCCCTCCTTAAATCAAGTATACCGATGGCAGGCAATGAATTTTAGCTAGTGCTGTGTACACCGCAGCTAAAAAGAGATGTTGCAGTGATAATGATTTCGAAATGTAGATCTAATTGTCTTCTGAAAGAACTGTAACACTTCGTATTCCATGCCCCATCACCTCTTCACACTGCCAAGCATGGAGTTATGACTAGAATGACTGTAAAACCTACTTTTTTACGAAGTGAAGTCTCTGTGTGTTTCCAATACACAGAAAATAGCCAAGTTTCTTGGACGTGGTGTAACGCATTTGGCAGTACGAGAACCACCCTAACTCTAACATACTCTAGAGAGCTATGTCAACATCTACCAGCGATCAACCAAGTGGAAGTCAGTGCTTTTTGTCTATGCTAAAGAAGTAGTACCATCTGCCTGAAAGGATCTAAATGTGAGCTTCATGAAAACGAAAGTACGAGCAGAAATTTAAACGATTGCCAAGAATGCGAGACTTTCCCAAATAAATTATTGATATATTACCTACCCTGATACTTCACACACTTGGTACACTACACTTCTGTACCTGTCATGGAAAATTGCATAGTTTTAAAAGTGATGTCTCTCTTATAGTAGAGAGATTTGAAAGTGAGGCATTTGCCTTAAACAAGAGCACTTTGATGAAGGAATTACATACAAGGCTTCCTTATCGAACATAAAATAGCTATGCTCAGAATTTTTAACTACTACAAACAAAACTTTATGTGAGAGAGAAAAGTATCTAAATGTAATGGCAATATGTGCACAGCGCCTTTCTATATCTATAGTTAAACTGTATTTTACGCCCACATGCCGAAGCAGAGGTGGACGATCATCCAACCAGAATGGAGGTATCGTGTGGTTAGCACGATGATCCCCCCAGCTGTTATAGCTGGTATTCGCAACCGGATTTCGCTACCTATCGTAGCTCCCCAAGTGCATCACGATGCTGGGTGGGCACCGGTCCCATACACTGGCCGAAATTTGATGAGAAAATTTCTTCCCCCACGAGGAATCGAACCAGCGCACATTCCGTAACGCGAGTTCTAGGCAGGATGCCTTAGACCACGATGCCACGGCGCGGGACTTGATTAACAACTACCGTTACAAAATATGTTATCTGCACTATACAGTCGTTATTACCTTAGCAATTTTATGATTTTCTATATTACATCTTTTCTACAGTCTGTTAAATATAGTATGTACCGGTAAGTACATCCTTACGAATTATTTTTATGAGAAATTGCAATGAAAATTCGAGATAAAAATCGAACACAATAATAAATTATAGACTACTGTTTTTAATTCAATATGTATCACGACACACTTCATTCAGGATATAAGGTACGTGCTGGCATCGTATTTGCAAATGAAAGTAATCCACTGCGAAAGGTAAAATTATAACCAATGTTACGTATGAAAATAACATTTGTATTCTTTTCATTTAGCAAGATTGCAACCACTTCACTCAACAGTTGCAAAGTCGGTGGTATTCATCCTAGTACAAGTTATCTAAAGACAGTATTTGTGAAAATATAGCTGTGTTCAACAAACTCGGACAACACTCTCATCAGAATGGGCAAAAATCTGCATTCCACCAATTGTCATCAAGTAAATTTCTCAAGCTATATTTAACGGACTCCGTACGTACTGAAAAATACAAAGAATCTATTGAGGATAGACAGGGTTGTGGCAGAAATACAGTGCAGGATTCTCTGTGACGAAAAACTAAATGTAGAGGCAGACAGTGGTTAAAACATTCAGTCATACCTATTAATTTGCCAACTAGAGTTTCGGGCTTCTTTTGGACATTTATTAATTTTTCTTCCCACCTGAAAATGGAAATTTTTTTTACAGTCAGTCAGTCTCTTGGTACTTTCAGTGTCACAGATTAACAACGCATGCCAGTCATAGTGGCGTTGCTAGAATCTGTAGACAAAGGATGTGAACCAAGACAGGAGGGTTGCAATTATCTGTTCTGCTAACGAAGACATTGTAGCACTAATTGTCCTTGTCCATAGCTTGCAAATCTCTATGTACAACAATTACAAAGAAAATATAATCGGAAATAATTTAATATTAGTTAAATATCTAGTCTTACATGGTTTTACTCAAACCGAAAATGTTAAGGGTGCAAAAATTAACTTCAGAGATGCGTGAACATCATTTCTCATCTACCTCTGTGCCATTCAGTATTCTAAATAGTTACTTCTAATACGATATGATAAATCATATATCTACATACCCTAGTACTTTTCCTTCTTTGGGATATGTTGGGTTAGTTGAAGTTTAGCGGGTTAAATAAGGTTCAGCTGGGTTGGGTAAACTTAGGTCATATGAAGCTGGGTTATTTTTCAATGGATTAGTTTGTGAGTTCGGGTTAGATTAGCTAATTTGAGGTTTGGTTATGTTAGTTTAGGTGGGGTTTGGTTTGGTTAGTTCAGCTTAGGGTTGTTCAGGTTAGCTTATTTGGAGTTTGGCTAGGTTAGCTTAAGTGAGGTTGGGTTTGGTTAACTTAGTGAGATTTGGTTAGATTGGCTTTGGTGATATTGAGTTATGTTAGTGCATGTGAGATTTATTTTGGTTGGCGTAGGTGAGGTTCGATTAAGTTAGCTAATTTGACGTTTGGTTATGTTAGTTTAGGTGGGATTAGGTTAGATTAGTTTAGGTTAGTTTATTTGAAGGTTGGCTAGTTAGCATAAATAACATATATCAAAATATGATTAATTATTTATTCCGTCAATATGGCTTAAGCATTGGATTACATATGAAAGAAAATTTTGATGTGTTAGATCCTATTTAATCTTGATACTAACGTTTTCGCCCCTAATGGGGCATCTTCAGGTACAAGATATAAGTTGCAGATTAAAATGAATACAAACAACTTGTCATCAGATTGCAGTTTATTCCATTAGACTGATTACGGGCAAAAAACACATCCCTTCTGTTCAACAACCTGTGTATGATGATAGACTTGCATGATGTTGTAAGTAATTTCATACCTTCACATGGCATTTTAAAATAATCTCTATTTCACCTATCATAGATATATGTTTGTTTTCAGATACGAGAGCATTGAACATTTAACGAGAATTCCACTCGCTCTACAAAATTAGTTATACATGCTTTTATGACTCCACATTTAATAATATTAGGTTTTAATTTTGTATATTTTTAGTATTTTTATTGATTTTATTGTGATCATCACCTTATTGGCAACAACACAAGATATTCATACAAGGGGATCTACTTTATATAGCTATGCAAATTCACATTGTTTTAAATTAAATTTGTTTTTAATATTTTGACAGGACATTTAATGTTGATATGGATAATATTGTCACTATGCCACATTTTACTCTAGTCATGGCATTTTCATATGTAAAGCTTGTATTGTAATTGATTTTAGATGATACTTATATATTGTACCTGAAGATGCCCCATTATGGGGCTAAAACGTTAGTACGGTATCAATATTAAATAGGATGTAACACATCAATATTTTCTTTCATATGTAATTCAATGCTTAAGCCATATTGACGGAATAAATAATGAATCATATTTTGATATATATTATTAACACGAGGCTTAGCTGAACATTTCCAACATGAATTGTAAATTAGTTAGCGTAAGTTAGACTGGGTTTGGTTAGTGAGATTTGGTTAGATTGGCTTTGGTGATATTGAATTATGTTAGTTCAGGTGAGATATATTTTGGTTGGTGTAGGTGAGGTTGGTTGAGGTAGGTTAGGATAGATGATAGATGAGGTTGGGTTATGTTGACTTAGGTTAGGTTGGTCGATGTTGGGTTAGCTTTGCATAGGCGAAATTGAGTTAGATTTGTTTAGATGGGCTTGAGTTTGGTTACCGTGCATTATTTTTTAACGCAGTTCTGTAAAGTGCTGCATGCAGGCTGCAACAAAAACAGAATAAAAAAAAAGCGTAATTTGGCAGCTGACTGCAAAATGGTGGACAACTGTAGTAATAAACTTAACCTTAATAGAACCGAACATGTTAAATAGTTACAACTTCCGTGATAATGAGATGGAATTATTATTACGAGAAGATTCTAACAATAATAAACGTTGCAAAAGACGAAAACACGCATTCCGTCATGATGTACTGTCCAACAAACCTTGAATATAAAGCAATGCTGCAGTGAACCCAAAGCGAAGTGTACCGGTATAAGAAAACAGACTTGCTGCAGCGTTTCACATTCCGGAAGCACACGGTTAGCTCAGGTGAGGTTGTCCTTTTAGTCTGTATAAATTTGGGTGATCTTAATGTAGGTGAAATTTGGTAATTCATGTGATTTAGTCTTCAGGATCTGAATATTCTTCTTAAATATCTATTTTCTTTTCCTCGCAATTTCAGTGTTCACATAATGAATATGCTCACTAATATCCTCACACTGCCATTTCAACATTCATTCTGCAGATTGAAAATACGTGTAAATGGTCCCGTACAAAAAGGATTAAATATCTGACAATAAAAGGAATGGTAATCTGCTAATCTGCTATTCTTATCCCCAGTTCGACCATCCATGTTGGCTTACTGTTACTAAGATGAATCTGCAAAGTCCAAGAAACTTTTTAGTGTTCAGTTACCATGCCACTGAAGAATATGTTACAGTTTACATTGGAAACAAACAACCCTGTCGAAGTAGTTAGCTTTATGTACAATACAATGTATAATGAGCAAGCTACAGGGATGCAGGCCGGCCCCATACTTGCCGTTTTCTAAGAAATATCTGATAATATTTACATCTGATATTACAAGTGCTTATCTATTGAGCTACACATTGTTTTCTTTGCTTGATAGCAAGTGACAACATTATTCTAGTATATTTTCTCTATTACTTTTAATAGGACCAGCCCTACATTGAAGAACAAACTTCAGTCACAAAGTATTCATCATAACCAGTGTTGCCAACAATTTGTCTTGATATTAGTACTAAATGTGTTTTATTTTGTCGAAAGGAATAAACATACAAGTAAATATGAAAGCAATAGCACATAACAGAATTTTAGAGTGTGTCTCAGCCAGAAATATATATACACAAGATTTTAGTACCGGTACCTAACAAAAAAATAAAATAACATACCTGATACAAATCTAATCTTTCAGGTAAAGCTCCCACAATTCCAAGTCACAAAGAGATTGTGTGCACTCGATGTGGGTCTCTGGCGTTTCGTCAGCCCATGCGAGTTGTATGGATATAAAGGGAAAAGTTGAGACGGTGTCGGGTGGAGTTCCCGGGTAGCTCAGTTGGTAAGAGCACTGGTACGTTCAACCAGAGGTCCCGGGATCGATACCCGGCCCCGGAACAATTTTTCCCTTGAAATTATTCAAACATACCTGATACTTCTTCACAATGAAATATAGAACTAACATCAACTATACTTATATAGATTACTTTCCCTTACATGTATGTATGCATATATGCATGTATAACGTTAAGATCTGCAGAAGAAAATATTATTACAAAATTCAGGAAGACTTAAGATTGAAAATCATTTTTCGACATTACATTGCATTCTTAAATTGACATAAATTTGTTTGATGTTTATAACTAGGACATATGCACAGAATAAATACAGTCAATTTTCCATTTTGAATCTTGCGTACATTACTTAACACTTGAATATAAGTAATTGATTAACTAGCGGACTTACTGGTGTTAATTATGTAAGTCTGTGCGGCTTACAGCTGTTTCGGTGCTTCATCACACCATCCTCCATCCATCTATCCATCCATCAGGAGGATGGTGTGAAGAAGCACCGAAACAGCTGTAAGCCACACAGACTTACATAATTAACATGAGTAAGTCCGCTAGTTAATCAATTAGTTAATTTTTAGTAGATCGTTCCATTAATGCCTGGAATGTTTCAGAGCTGTTTTATGCAAAAGAGTCCTTAGAAGAATTTCACGAAAGACATTAAATGAATATTGCTTTCAGAATTAGATATCTTTAGGAAATAACAATACAGCTTCAGATACTTGGGGTGTACTATAAGCAGTAACATGAACTGCTGCCAGGAAGTCAAAAGGAGGATAGCAATGGCAAAGGAAGCTTTTAATAAAAAAGGGGCATCTTCTGCTGACCTTCGGAAAAATAACTAAGGAAGAGACTAGTGAAGTGATTTGTCTCGAATGTGGCATTATACGAGGATTTGAAATGTTAATATGGAGAAAAATGAAGCATGTGAAATGGACAGACAGAATAGGAAATGAAGCTGTGCTAGAAAGAGTGGGTGAAGAAAGAATGATGCTGAAACTGATCAGGAGGAGAAAAAGGAATTGGTTGGGTCACCTGGCTGAGAAGAAACTGCATACTGAAGGATGCACTGGAAGGAATGGTGAATGGGACAAGAGTTCAGGGCAGAAGAAGATATCAGATGATAGATTGGAGAATGCTAGGTTGGGCAGAAAATTATGAATGAATGAATGAATGAATGAATTAATTAATATTGACTTTATACAAACTGTGGGTATAGTTTAGAATTTTCTGATATTCATCATGGACTCTCTTTTTTTTATCGAATGGACAGTTCTTAAACTTATCAGTATAATTGGCTGATTGGTGTATTAACTGATTTCAACAATTTTAGACTATTTAAAATATTTTTAAAGTGATTTACTCATATAAAGCAATTGTCGTAGGTCCATCCTGACATTTTATTTCAACTTTTATGAGGTTAATTCTTGGAATTATGTAGGAAGTCTATGCTGCATAATTTTGATAAAGCCTATCATTACAATAATGTAACAAATTAAGAATATGATTTGTAAAACAAAATATTCAATGCTAGAGGTTCTTAGTAAGGCAACGCAATCCATTCCATTTCATTGCGAGACGTTCATCATGTTAGCAACACTGTTTAGAATGGAAGATAGTAGTTATACACACAGACACACATCCAGATCACACATGCATGTATGTAAACAGTGGCAATGTCATCCAAACGAAACATCATCGTTAAAACAAGGAGTTTTTACAAGTTCAACGTACCACTCTGACATAATTGTTTCAAATAACTAGTGCTAAAGGAACGCCTACCCTAGGGTTGTATTGTCCGTTTGTTGAAGAGTATTTGACACGGTAAGCTCAAGCTTTACAATCATCAAATAGGATTCATTTTGGTCCATTCAGGAAGGACATAGGCGCTGACGGATGCCACATTTGGAATCTAAAAAGACAAGAGGTTAGTGGGTTAGCGTTACATGCACAACCGTGAGTTAAGCAACACACATTGTATTCCTGAGACAAAGAGAACCAGAAATGAAGAACTGAAAGAATGAGATGAGAGTTAAAAAACACGACCACTACTATGCTGAACACAGCTTTAGTTTTTAGTGGCATGTTGTTACGTAACTGGACAGAGAATCTGATATCTAAACATGTAAATATTATGTAAGTTGCAACCGAATTAAACAAAAGCTGTTGAAGTATCAAATCAAATTTGAGTAGGCCTAAACTGTGTACTGTAATCTTCATCTTACGATGTTTGGATGACATATATACGTCCGTTGATGTGACATATTAATGAATTAAATACTATTATAGTCACAATCATGCCGTGGTATGAAGGAAAAATTTCACTACCTCGAACGGGAATCGAACCTGCGACTTCCTGTTCTCCGGTCAGGCGCTCTATCACTGAGATATCGAGTTCGTTTCACGCCAAAGGCTCGGAATTATCCTTTCATACTGGCGACTCTGTTATAGAAGTGACTATAATAGTATTTAATTCATTAATATGTCACATCAACGGACGTATATACGTCATCCAAACATCGTAAGATGAAGATTACTTTTGTAAAGTTTCTTTCAACCCATAAGCAGTGCTGACTAAGATCAGACGCTATGGACAGTACTCTATAACAGAGTCGCCAGTATGAAAGGATAATTCCAAGCCTTTGGCGTGAGACGAACTCGATATCTCAGTGGTAGAGCGCCTGACCGGAGAACAGGAAGTCGCAGGTTCGATTCCCGCTTGAGGTTGTGAAATTTTTCTTTCATACCATGGCATGATTGTGACTATAATAGTATTTAATTCATTGTGTACTGTAAGTTTCGAAAAAAGAGTTTGAAAGTTAATTTTATAAGAATCGCTAAATAGAGTATACACTACAAAGAGTGAACTGTAAATAATATAATTAATTTCAAAGGGTTATTTTTTGTATTATTTCAAACGAAAACATTTAATACAATTGCTCGTTTTTGCTTCCTTTTCGAGAAAAAAATTATTTTATACGAAACATTTCATAGTGTATTTTAGAAAAGCCATTGATTTAATTCCCAATATGCTCTGTCAATTTAAGAGGGCAGTGTATAATAATAATAATAATAATAATAATAATAATAATAATAATAATAATAATAATAATAATAATAATAATAATGAATAATTGATTAAATGGCGATCTTACTCGTGTTAATTATGTAAGCTTGTGTGGCTTACAGCTGTTTCGGTGCTATTCGACACCATCCTCAGAGCCTACTAGATCTCGGCACTATCTCAACTTCGCTGCCTGTTGTGTGGGTGCGTTCGTGTGATGAAGAGTTGTGTCAAATAGTGTGTGTGTTCTGAAATTGATCTGTGTGTTGAGAATTTGATCAGGGTGTGTTTTAGTGTGTATGTATATTTCATATTGTTCTAATGTGTTGAGTTTTTGGTTCTTGGGTTGTATGTGTAGGATTTCCATGTCTGTATTTATGTTATTGTGTGTGTGGTTAGCATTAGTTATGTGTTCGGCATATGTAGATGTATTGTGTCCTCTGGTTATTGCTTTAATGTGTTCTTTGTATCGAGTTTGGAATGATCTGCCTGTCTGTCCAATGTAGAAACTGTCGCAAATATTACATGTGAATTTGTATTTGTACTTGGTTTTAAAAGTATTAATTGATTTCCGCACTTATTGCTAGTGAGGAGTTCTAACTTCTAACGTACTAACTGAAAAATTGTGGATAGTTCATAGCATGCTTTATACAATTCTTTCACTATTCCAAGACTCTGTTTCATTTATCCCGTTCTCTGGTTGGTTCATTTTAGCTCTCTTAATCCCAGTAATGTAGTAGTGATAGTAGTACTAGTAATAATAGCAATGTTAGTACGGTAATAGTAATGCTAGTAGAAGTAATGCCAGTAGTATTAATAACAATGCTAGTAGTGCTAGTAGCAGTAACAATGCTAGTATCAGTTAGTAGTAATGTTAGTAGGCTACTAGTAGTAGTAGTAGTAGTAGTAGTAGTAATTCTAGTAGTAATAATAATGTGAATAGCAATAATTCTAGTACCGGTAGTAATAACAATATTAAAACTAGTAACAATTTTAGTAGTGTTAGTAGCTGTAACAATGCTAGTATCAGTTAGTAGTAATGTTAGTAGGCTACTAGTAGTAGTAGTAGTAGTAGTAATTCTAGTAGTAATAATAATGTGAATAGCAATAATTCTAGTACCGGTAGTAATAACAATATTAAAACTAGTAACAATTTTAGTAGTGTTAGTAGCTGTAACAATGCTAGTATCAGTTAGTAGTAATGTTAGTAGGCTACTAGTAGTAGTAGTAGTAGTAGTAATTCTAGTAGTAATAATAATGTGAATAGCAATAATTCTAGTAGTAATAACAATATTAAAACTAGTAACAATTTTAGTAGTGTTAGTAGCTATAACAATGCTAGTATCAGTTAGTAGTAATGTTAGTAGGCTACTAGTAGTAGTAGTAGTAGTAGTAGTAGTAGTAGTAGTAGTAGTAGTAGTAATTCTAGTAGTAATAATAATGTGAATAGCAATAATTCTAGTAGTAATAACAATATTAAAACTAGTAACAATTTTAGTAGTGTTAGTAGCTGTAACAATGCTAGTATCAGTTAGTAGTAATGTTAGTAGGCTATTACTAGTAGTAGTAGTAGTAGTAGTAATAATAATGTGAATAGCAATAATTCTAGTACTAATAACACTATTAAAACTAGTAACAATTTTGTAGTGTTAGCAGTAGTAACAATGCTAGTACCAGTTAGTAGTAATGTTAGTAGGCTACTAGTAGTAGTAGTAGTAGTAGTAGTAGTAGTAGTAGTAGTAGTAGTAGTAGTAGTAGTAATAGTAGTAGTAATTCTAGTAGTAATAATAATGCAAATAGCAATAATTCTAGTAGTAATAACAATATTAAAACTAGTAACAATTTTAGTAGTGTTAGTAGCTATAACAATGCTAGTATCAGTTAGTAGTAATGTTAGTAGGCTACTAGTAGTAGTAGTAGTAGTAGTAGTAGTAGTAGTAGTAGTAGTAGTAGTAATTCTAGTAGTAATAATAATGTGAATAGCAATAATTCTAGTAGTAATAACAATATTAAAACTAGTAACAATTTTAGTAGTGTTAGTAGCTGTAACAATGCTAGTATCAGTTAGTAGTAATGTTAGTAGGCTATTACTAGTAGTAGTAGTAGTAGTAGTAATAATAATGTGAATAGCAATAATTCTAGTACTAATAACACTATTAAAACTAGTAACAATTTTGTAGTGTTAGCAGTAGTAACAATGCTAGTACCAGTTAGTAGTAATGTTAGTAGGCTACTAGTAGTAGTAGTAGTAGTAGTAGTAGTAGTAGTAGTAGTAGTAGTAGTAGTAGTAGTAGTAATAGTAGTAGTAATTCTAGTAGTAATAATAATGCAAATAGCAATAATTCTAGTAGTAATAACAATATTAAAACTAGTAACAATTTTAGTAGTGTTAGTAGCTATAACAATGCTAGTATCAGTTAGTAGTAATGTTAGTAGGCTACTAGTAGTAGTAGTAGTAGTAGTAGTAGTAGTAGTAGTAGTAGTAGTAGTAATTCTAGTAGTAATAATAATGTGAATAGCAATAATTCTAGTAGTAATAACAATATTAAAACTAGTAACAATTTTAGTAGTGTTAGTAGCTGTAACAATGCTAGTATCAGTTAGTAGTAATGTTAGTAGGCTATTACTAGTAGTAGTAGTAGTAGTAGTAATAATAATGTGAATAGCAATAATTCTAGTACTAATAACACTATTAAAACTAGTAACAATTTTGTAGTGTTAGCAGTAGTAACAATGCTAGTACCAGTTAGTAGTAATGTTAGTAGGCTACTAGTAGTAGTAGTAGTAGTAGTAGTAGTAGTAGTAGTAGTAGTAGTAGTAGTAGTAATAGTAGTAGTAATTCTAGTAGTAATAATAATGCAAATAGCAATAATTCTAGTAGTAATAACAATATTAAAACTAGTACAGTAACAATTTTAGGAATGTTAGTAGTAGTAACAATGTTAATTAAAACTAGGGAATTAAATTTGGCAGCAGGATATGGGTTCCAAACAAAACTAGGAGCTGATGTTGCCATTTTATGATCCGCACATGTGGTCAGAAACTAAACAGATAAATTCTGGCGGTCTTACTGTTACTTTATCACACACACAGAATAAAGGACTTGAGAATATTTAATACTTTATTCCTTACAAACCATCACATGTTTACTTTCCATGCTTCCCTATTAAAAAGGTCTAACTTGTATTTTAGCCATTTTATCACATACTGATGCCCTTCCCTTTTAAAACTTTAAGCACCAGGTAAACAGTCCTATAATTGTTTAAGACCCATTTTGCATTCCTGATAATTTACATTTCTCATTTATTTTGACATGAAAAGGTCTTATGTTTAAATAGTCCCTTCTACTCAGTTTGGGTTCCAGTCTTAAAAGGACTTAAGTGCGGCTATTTTTGAAAATAATCAAGAAAATTGTTAAATGAGCAACATTACCTATTTTAGAAGAAATATAACAAATAATATCCAGGAAAAACCTCTTAATTAAAAGAACTCTATAATTGACACCAATTTCAATCTTTCTACTGCTCTCCTGAAAATTATAAAATTTTTACTTAAGACTTTTTCCTCCTAGCACAGAAGTATAATGTGAGACTTTCACCATTTCCTAGATGTGATGACATTACCGGTACCGTTTCGGATTCCTATGTCGACTTCTTCATCAAGGAAAGTAGAGAAAAGGAATTTCGAGAGAATAGGTTTTGATGATGGACCCAACAGATGGGTTCTCCCATTCTTCCTTTAAAAATACGTATCAGTATTGAGGAACAAAGTTAGAAACGATACAGTGCACAAGTTTAACAGAATGATGGCGCAAATGAGAATGCTAAGAGGATTTGCTGGATATATATAAATGAAAATATAAAAATCTTTAATTTTAACGGAAAGTTTAAAGTTTAAAAACAAAGTAAGTAAGTTGGAAAAGATACCTACATTTTAAAAATGAAAGAAACAACACCCACATAACAGATGCTACAATCTGAAGACGCTGGGAGAACTAACTGTGAGCTCACCTCGAAGCCGATGACAATGATGATACATTCTAATAATTTTCTGGCACCATCCTTCAGTCGTTTCTTCTGGTTGTTTTCTACGCTAACCAAATATAACAGACACACTTCCACACTCAAAAACATTCTTGAAATTAAATATCAGGACAATTAAGTAATTAAAATTCCTCTTAGAAAGTTTAATTATGTTACATTTCTAGTAGGTATTTCACGATGCTGTATCAACATCTTAGGTTATTTAGCATCTGAATGAGTTGAAGGTGATAATGCCAGTGAAATGAGTCCGGGGTCCAGCACCGAAAGTCACCCAGCATTTGCTCATATTGGGTTGAGGGAAAACCCCGGAAAAAACCTCAACCAGATAATTTGCCCTGACCGGGTATCGAACCCGGGCCACTTGGTTTCACGGCCAGACGTGCTAACTGTTACTCCACAGGTGTTAAAAATAGAAGGTATATAGAGACGTCACTAAGTGGGGGCAAGGTAGGGCGATTGCCCCCCCTCCCCCAGTTTAAGATAAAAAATTAATTTTTGAGTAGTACTACTAAATAAATGTGAGAACTGTACTTTTAATAATAAAATATTCCACTTTTATAAACACGTAGGGTGCTATTCATAGACATTTCACTAGCCCGCGCTACGAGCGTGCTAAACTAGCCCCGGCTATCGACTGATTACTTGTACTGGATTCATATCATATCATATCGCTAACATTGGTTTATGAATACGAAAAAACGCTAATTCGCTGATCATCCACCGGAAGCCCGCGCTAAGAATGTCTATGAATATGGCCCTTAGAAACAAAAGACGAGATTTGTTTGGGTTAGTTCAGAAAATTGTTTGTGGCAATGGTATATCATCTGGTGTTGGAAATGCATAATGATATTATGACAGTGCTCACCTTGCGTTTAACTGGAGGAGTCGCTGTCGGAATCCGCAGCAGGAGCGACAGGCTCTGGCTTCTCCTCCAGGATCGGCGTGGGCTCAGCCGGCTTCGTCAGGGTCGCTGATATGTATGCACCTGGCCCCTCTCCTTGCGTGTGTTCGATTCCCACCCTGAACACAATCAATTGCAACACTCACTCCGAAACATTCCAGCAATTAAAACTCAGGGTAATTACATAATCAAAATTTCTTGTAATGCGTCCTGTGCACAGCTGATGACAGAGATGTGTTAAGGCTCATTCACAATGAAAATTAAACATAACGTAAGCGTTAACTTAACGTTACAGTAAAATCAAGAAGTCATACCATCATTCACGATGGGAAGAGATAATTTGTATAAACAAAAGCCGCCCTAAATAAGGGTTCGATAGATCGGCCTACTAATCAATTCATAAAGAATAATAAGTAAACAAAACAATTTTGTGACACTTGGAAAGAAAAAGAAAAAACATTAAGATAAGAAAACGTAGGAAATCATTTACAATAAAAATTTTGTTGGGTACAAATGATTACTAATTATAGCTAGGGATGATTTTAACACGTGAGATCCTATGGCAGCATAACAGCAAACATACTTGGTAACCATGGAAACATAACAACGACGCCATTTCCTCATATTCTGTCGTATACTTCAGCGCTCGACGATTGTATTCTGTTTGCAAATCACGTAAGCATAAGCATGAAAGTTTGGAGTTTGCAAACTTTCATGTTAACGTCTAACGGTAATGTTTATGTCAATGCTTATGTGAATCATTGTGAATGATCCCATTTGGTAGCCTGGGCGCAAACTTCTGTGTTTATGTTACGGTTATGTTTAATTTTCATTGTGAATGGGCCTTTACTGCGCCTAAGGCGCTAAATCAAATGTCGAGATGAGCACTAAAAGAAATGGATCAGGATCCTACATCCCTCTCTCCACAGAAGTTTCTGCATTCTTCCAAATTAAAGCCTTCGGGACAGCAGCCTTAGTTTTTGCATATACCGTCGGCACTTGGGGCGAGTTTACTCGCACAGTGCAAGGGCGAGGACTGCGGCAGTTCCTCTCAATGTGCAGGCTTTAAAAATCTTCCGGCATTCCTGTCCTGATGCTGTCCTATCATGCTTCTCTCATCTTACCCCTCATGTGGTACAGTGTATTCGTAGCTCGGCCGGACCGTTCCGAGGCGGCCTTGGACTGGGTGAAGATTGGCGCGCCTGCCGCCAGAGTAGCGCTGTAGCTACCGCTGACGCGCCAGTTAGTCGATTTGGATCTGTCGTGAGGGAAAGACGTCTGTGCGAGTGTTGTGAGTAAAATTGTGTTGTCTCGTGGTGATAAAGTTCTATTAATAATGGTTGAGTACACTTTAGAACAACGTATTTTTCTCTGTGATGCGTATGTGGAATACTCTTCTGCAAGAAGGTGTCCAAGAGAATTTGAACATCGGTTTGCAGGTGTTCGAATTCCTAGCAGGTCAACTATTCATGACCTTGTCAATAAAGTCAGACGTACAGGATCTTTTTTGAATAAGAAACGTGTTCAACAACGCCGTGTACTGACAGAAGAGAAGCTTGATGAAGTAGGGCCGGTTAGAGCACTCATCCCGCAAATCACTGCGACGTTTAGCACAAGAGGTTAACATTTCCAAGACGTCAGCTTTTGTGGCGACGAAACTTCTGAAACTTAATTTACAATTCATTTTAATATATCAATATGCCTGGTAAATTATTAATAAGTATTTAATGAATTTCAATCTTAAGGCATATAAACTTGCAAATGTTTATTTGCTATTTAATAACAATATATGAACGTTTTCGCCGTTTAGGGCATCTTCAGATATAACAAAACATATTATCTGGACCTATGATAACATATTATGCAAATAACAAGGAAAATAGAGAACAATATATGTGGTACATGAAATTCATGAGCTTTATGTAGATATAACATGAAACAGGATGAATATTGAGATAATCTTTGAATTTGAACTTAGACTGGACGAATATTTTATTTTATACATATAGCTCATGTTACAATTAATATACAATGTTTAAAATTTGTCAATGATGTTAATTTTAAAATTTAAAATGATGATAATAAAATATTTAAAGTAATCATGGCTGAAAGTTGTCGTAAGTTACAAGATAGTATGCGTAGTAATGTTCTTGTGTTTTGTAATTATTTCGCTTAGAGAGGCCGTTGGCATTTGAATGAATGTTGTTTGACGTTGATGACTACTTTACAATTGATATACAGTGATTAAATTAGTCAATGTTAAAATTTAAATTTTATAATGAAGATAATAAAATATTTAGAGTAATCATGGCTGGGAATTGTCGTAAGTTCAAGATAGTTTTCGTAGTTGATGTTGTGTGTTTTGTAATTGTTTCACTTAGAGGTCATTTCAAAGTCAATGACCTCTAAGTGAAACAATTACAAAACACACAAGAGGTCATTTCAAAGTCAATGACCTCTAAGCGAAATAATTACAAAACACAAGAACATTACTACGCATACTATCTTGTAACTTACGACAACTTTCAGCCATGATTACTTTAAATATTTTATTATCATCATTTTAAATTTTAAAATTAACATCATTGACAAATTTTAAACATTGTATATTAACTGTAACATGAGCTATATGTATAAAATAAAACATTCGTCCAGTCTAAGTTAAAATTCAAAGATTATCTCAATATTCATCCTGTTTCATGTTATATCTACATAAAGCTCATGAATTTCATGTACCACATATATTGTTCTCTATTTTCCTTGTTATTTGTATAATATGTTATCATAGGTCTAGATAATATGTTTTGTTATATCTGAAGATGCCCTAAACGGCGAAAACGTTCATATATTGTTATTAAATAGCAAATAAACATTTGCAAGTTTATATGCCTTAAGATTGAAATTCATTAAATACTTATTAATAATTCTGAAACTTAAGCCGTACAGGGTAACTGTAGTTCATGCTTTATAACCACAAGATCCTGTAAGTAGGGTTAATTATTGCAATTGGTTTGTGCAGTCCGTTCATAAAGGCGACGTCAACCCACTTTTAACGTTCTTCACTGATGAAGCGTGGTTTCATCTTCACGGTCACGTTTCTACTCAGAACAATAGATACTGGGCTACCGAAAATCCCCATATTATTCGTGAAGTTCCTCACCACGCTGCAAAGGTTGGGGTTTGGTGTGCAGTGAGTGCGAATAGAATATTTTTCGACACAACCGTTGATTCACACGTTTATGTAACTTCAATTTAAAATAATGTTTTTCCGCAACTAACAAGAAATGAACGATTGAGTGGCTGGTTTCAGCAGGATTCAGTTACAGCGCATACTGCTGCGAATTCTATGCATGAATTGCGAAGTGTGTTTGGTGACAGAATGATTAGTCGAGGATTGTGGCCACCTCGTTCCCCTGACTTATCTCCATGCGATTTTTATTTATGGGGAACGTTAAAGAATAAAGTGTACGCATCAAATCCGCACACGTTACAAGAATTGAAGGACAACATCAAGAGAGAAATACAGGCAATCAGTCAACACGAACTTTTGCGAGTGAACCAGAATTGTTTTCGGAGATAAAGGGAATGTGTTCGAGTTGAAGGTCATCAGGTAAGCCTAATGTTAGTAGAGTAGTTAGTGTTCCATGCCGTCCACACCTGTGGAGTAACGGTCAGCGCGTCTGACTGCGAAACCAGGTGGCCCGGGTTCGAATCCCGGTCGGGGCAAGTTACCTGGTTGAGGTTTTTTCCGGGGTTTTCCCTCAACCCAATACGAGCAAATGCTGGGTAACTTTCGGTGCTGGACTCCGGACTCATTTCACCGGCATTATCACCATCATATCATTCAGACGCTAAATAACCTAGATGTTGATACAGCGTCGTAAAATAACCCAATAAAATAAAAAATAAAAATGTTCCATGCCCATGACTTGCCGGTCGTTTACGTGTAACTCTGGCGGCAGACGCGCCAATCTTCACTCAGTCCAAGGCCGCCGCGGAACGGTCCGGCCGAGCTACGAACGCACTGCCAAATCGCGGTGTTAGTGACGACGCGGTGTAGCTGTTAGGTTACGTCCATTTTTAGATTTCCCCTTCAAAATTCTCTGAAGATCCTTCAGTGGAACAGCGAAACTCGGAGTGAGACAAGTGGCCAACAGGCTTGGAGCTCACACATTCAGTTCTTCTCAGCTCCAAACTCCTTTGCAGGACGTGTTTTCGCATAAATGTTTCCCCTCCCATTCATGGATTGAGGTACTAGGTTAGGAGCCGTACCTGTACTCGTGGCGGGCGAGGTAGCGCACGTACTTCTCTGGCGGGTCGTCCTTGGCGCCGTTCGCCAGGGACACGGAGCGCACGGTGGTGTGGGACACCTGCGTGGCCGGCATCGTGAACTCCACGTAGCAGTACTCTGCCAGCTGCTCCGGGATCTGGTCGTACGACGTCAGGCCCATCCGACACACGAACGAGTGGGTGGTGTACGCACCTGTAATTGAACCATCACCAGTAGTTGGTAACCATCAGTCAGCCTTCATAACTTAGTCTAACTACTGGGTGTTCAGTTCAAAGTGTGTCATGGCTCGCTGTATGCCGTCATGTGGCTAGTCGATGAGCCTAGAGAATTCAATCTTCCTACACTTCCGCAGAGGCGTATTACCTACGTGCCAGAGAAGTTGCCTAGCAAGTACGGCGTTCATTCTGAAGAGTACTTACCGATACGTATGGTAACGCCTGCAGTGGCAGGAATGTGAACTGTTTGGAAACACGTACTGAGGTGAGTTTTTTTCTTACTGTCGGGATATGGCGAGAGAGTTAAGACAATTACTTACGTATTTGTTGACATTAACTTGGACGGTCAACATGGACACGGAGCATTTGATTTGTGATGTGGAATGTTGCCGTACGCAACCGATGATAACAAATACCCTGCGTACGACTTTCCCGCGCAAAACACAGTTCGAAAGAGGTTATGGTAGCACACAGACCGTACAGACCGCCATCTGTTGCTACGACGTTCAAGTTATACCGTACGCGTTCTCAAATTCAGATTGAATGCCTTGAATAATAGGCAACTTCTCTGACATAAAAGCTAAAACTCGCTTCAAATCGCTGACTCTCAACAGTGACGTCATGACACACTTTGAAATGAACACCCAGTATACTAAAGTATCTCATTCCTTGTACTGTTTGTTTCAAGTATTCGCCATGTGGAATGGTGATCATTATACAAAGTAACAATATCAACAAAATTTTACTAAAATATTAAATAAATATTTCAGTGCTAAGATATCTTCGTTTGTAAAGCATTTGGAACATATTTACGTAATTATTTTCAAAATAAGCCTTTAGAGATTTAACACTGCTTCCAAGCAAATAGAATATTATAAATCTGCGTCATTAAAGTTTGTTAGCCTCATAATAGTATTAATACTGGGTGTTCATTTCAAAGTGTGTCATGACGTCACAGTTGTTGGGTAACCGATTTGAAGCGAGTTTCAGCTTATATGTTAGAGAAGTTGCCTATTATTTAAGGCGTTCTTCAATCTGAACTTGAGAACGTGTACGGTATAACTTGAACGTCGTAGCAACAGATGGCGGTCTGTACGGTCTGTGTGCTACCATAACCTCTTTCGAACTGTGTTTTGCGCCGGCAAGTCGTACGCAGGGTATTTGTTATCATCGGTTGCATACGGCAACATTCCACAATACAAATTAATTTGCTCCGTGTCCATGTTGACCGTCGAAATTAATGTCAACAAATACGTAAGTAATCGTCTTAACCCTCTCCCCATATCCCGACAGTACGTATTTCCAAACAGTTCACATTCTTGCCACTACCGGCGTTACCGTACGTATCGATACGTACTCTTCAGAATGAACGCCGTACTTGATAGGCAACTTCTCTGCCTCATAGGTTATACACCTCTGCGGAAGTGTAGGAAGATTGAATTCTGTAGGCTCATTGGCTAGCCACATGACGGCATACAGCGAGCCATGACACACTTTGAACTGAACACCCAGTATTATGAAACAAGTTTATAATGTTATACCACAGGCTAGTATATTCAGTGACGAAACTCAATACGTAGTAAATATGCATCCATAGATAGTTGCTCACCACTAGGATCGCTAATATCGCCTCATTACAGACAATGCGAAATAGTACTACTGTTCCTAGCACTCTCGCAACTTAAGCTTCGTGACTGTGTATACTAGACTGTGGTTATACTTTATTACATGAATCAATGTTTAGGAAACGGGCGAATCGAATTCCTAATTTTGATGCGTGCAATAACTGTATAATATCATAAATGTGTTTCGTATGTTATTTGTTTCTAATAACAATTAATAAAGAAATAACATCAGATTTGTAATGATGAGCAGTTTGATATCATGGTCTATGAAGAAAGAGGTTGCTATGACAACAGTAATGTATTAAATATTATAGCATGTCAAATCGTTTCATAATGTTAACTTTATAGCACAAGTTATGCCGTCATAATAGAAGTCGTGACGTTTTGGTTGGCATGGTGATATTTTATGGCTCTAGTACAATAATGTGGCATATCATGCACGATTTTTACTAACGATAAAGATTGTTTATGCTCGACCATGCCGAAATGTAGTAATTATACACCTGGTAGCAGACCTTTAATGCATGTCATTAAAGTACACCTACTCATTAAAGGTCAGGTCTTTCAGCCAATGACGACTCAGGTTACAACTGTTCAGCCAATGACAGGTCAGCTTTCTACCGTTATAAAACCGCAAGTATCGATTATTCTCGGATATGCAATCGAAAGAGAATTAGCGAAAAGTCACGGAGGCTGGAAATCCAATACTGTCGCAGAAGGTTATGTTCTGTTACTATAATAATTAGCGTTAATTGTAAATAATATTCAAATAAATTCAATTTGTCATCTCGTTTTTCAATGTCTAATTTAATTTTAATGTTATCTCTGTAGGTTCTTATGGCCTAGCAAGGTCAATGTGCACATCTGTTCCACGGAAAAAATCAATACTTTCGCGTCTGCGCACATCTCACAACATACGGGACATTGCTCAGAAATTAATAATATCAAGTTAGAAATATGGTCGAGCATAAAAAGTCGTATGAAACTGGCCTATAATGGTGATTAAGAAGCTCGTATGAAAATTATGAAACTCGCTTGCGCTCGTTTCATAAATATCCATAATCGCTCCTTAATTACCTCCACTATAGGCTCGTTGCATAATGTACTATTATAATGCTGGAGTACGAAAAGTGATTTAATGGGTAGTAAGGTAATGTTGAATGGAAAATATGACTTTGTGTCTGTAGATCAAGGATGGCAGGGAATTTTCAAATATATATGGGTGGACACCCTGATTTAGGTCTGGTGACTGTGCAGGCCACGGTTACATTTGAAAATTGTGCGTTTCCAATCATTCAGACTATTCGAGCAACATGTGTTAAGACATTGTAATAAAGAGAAATTCAGGGACAAATTCCTCAGCAATAGAAAGGACAATAAGCCTTTTTATATTGACAGAAGAAGGATATAAACTTAATTTTTCATTCTTCTAGCCTTCAGTGAAGTTTCTGAGTGTTCAATTACTGCTGACTTCAGTAAAATTTCGGATTTACCGCTCTACTCTTTAAGTTGAGCCTCACCTTGGCCTTCCTTGGGCAGGCGACTCATCCGCCAGACAATGGCTCTGTGCTGGTGCTCGTACTTGGCCTGACCCGACGTCACCTCGATGAGCGACTGCTCCAGAGTCTCCACGGTCCCCAGAAGGCGTTCGATGCCCTTCACCTTCCCTGTCCTGCCGTAGAAATAACACAGTGTAATGGCTAGTGCTGATTCTAGAATTAATAATGCAATTTGGGTCATAATTAATAATCTTAATCTATATATATATATATATATATATATATATATATATATACATATATATATACATATATATATATATATATATATATATATAATTTGAACTGGTAATGGAAATTACGGGAAAACGGCTGAACAGATTTTAATGAGTGACCCCTCATTTTCATGCCTGGCATCCAAAGTTTTTCGGAAAAGTAGTAGTTTTCAGTGAAATGTCGATTTTCCTACATAATTTTCCTATTTTCCAAAATCCATCTGTTGTCAGTTTTGAGAACTAATTTTATTGAATCACGGCCGACTTGATTGAATTTCAGAACAAAACACACACTACAATAAACAACAGGCTATTACACGAAGGCCATGACCTGCAGGATTGCCGACATATTTAGAGCTCAATTCAATTTGTTATTAAAAACTGATTCTGCAGTGTATAATTTTCTGAGTACAGCTGTGTATTGGATATTGAAATCTACGAAACTTGAGGTGGTTTGATGACATTATTACCATTAGAAATTAAATATTATTATAGTTAATATCACAATGAATCTATTTTTCATTAATTGTACATAATATTGATGCTATATTGATGACATGAAAGTGAAATGTTTTGTGATTATGTAAGTAAATGTAGAGAATATCTTAATTTATATCTTCATTTCTATAATTTACTGAGTGGTTGCTATATATAACTACAAAACTTAAGTAAGATAAAAAATATTGTTATTAAAAATCAAATATTTTTATACTTATTAACCCAGTGGGGTTGGGTCTTTTTCATATACTTAATAGCGGTGTAGTGTAGATATTGATATGTGTCATTGTCTTCAGTATTGGCTCGAGAGAGCGTAAAAATTACAATTCTTAAGGAAAGATCAAAAGGTATTACTTACTGATAAAATAAGAGATCATTTCAGCAAGATCTCTTAGTAGGATAAAATGATTTTACGCTCTACATTTTAAGTTCTACATGCAGCAGCTATACGAAAATGCTATTGTTCGAAAGCTTATCAAACCTGACATTTTTTTAACTTTCGCCTACAATCCACAATGACCTGAAATAGCTACTGCTATCGTCCTGACATTGATACTTGAGTTTTCGCGTTGAAACTCAAAAACTGAAGTTGGATAGGTTCAAGAAAAAGTATTTGGCCTAAAAAAATCCATTCAGAGGGAGTATGTTTCATTATTATGGAAGCAAATAGGCCTAACTATCAAAAAGACAAGTATTCTTCATTGAAAATAAATCTGAAAAATTTTTATTTGAACGTCTAACGAACTTAGTTTGCAGCAGTATTTGCTGCACAAGCTACTAGTATTATATAATTTGCTGTGTGGTGAATCGATTACGTTGGGGCATCGTGTTGAAGCAATGAGAATCCTGCCCACCTCGCTGTTTTCCTTAATCCATTCAACCAAATTCTTAAAATATGCCGAGATTTCTAAGAACTCCGTAGCTATGTACAATGAAGACTCTAAATTAATGCAGGAAACGAATAGGTACTTAATTGTCTATCAATACTGAATTATGATTTACAAACTACTTCAACTTTTTCATTCATTCATTCATTCATTCATTCATTCATTCATTCATTCATCCAGAGGTGAGCCTGCCTGGAGAGAAATAAAAAATAGGTTGCAGCCGCCAAATTACTCTTCAAGGAACGACCACTCATATAAATTGAGGGAAAGAAGACAGAGGACGGACACTGGAAAGTTTTCTTTTCTCAATTTTACTATCAGGGACTAGAATGCTTTACCTGCAGACTTACTAAAGGCTTTACCAACAACCAAAAACGTATTTAAAAATAGGCTTAAGGACTTTACTAATAGACGGTAATTATACACAGTATTTAAAGGGTGTAAATGATATTTTGTTATTGAAGTGTTGTATCAGTGAAGAAGTATGTCGTGTCAGTGAAGTGTGTTGTGTCAGTGAAACGTGTTCCTGTCAGGGAAGCTTTATAGTTTATAGTGGCAGTGCAAAGTATTTGAACAGTGAAATGTTTTTGAAGTGTTAGTGAAATCAGGATAGAATCAGTGAAATGTGTCGTAGTTCCATTGCAGTGAGTGAGTTGACAGCGAAATGAGTGTAATGTTGAAAGGTACTTGTGCAGATATGAACATATCATACTCGTGGGTTTTAGTTCGAACTTAGATTTAAGATACAAATTAGATTTATTTTAAATGTTATTTTAAGTGATCGTGCTTCATTTAATTTAGAATATTCCCTATTATTATTATTATTATTATTATTATTATTATTATTATTATTATTATTATTATTATTATTATTATTAATTATTGTTAGTATTAATTATTAGTATTAATTATTGGTATTATTATTATTAACTGTATTTTTAATTAATAAGTTTATTATTGTCATTATTGAGTGTAATTAGTTACCACTGCCACCGGGTATATACCCATTGCAGTGTGAATAAATACATACATACATACATACATACATACATACATACATACATTCATTCATCGTTTTCTATCCTATTGTAGGTCCTTCACTGCAAACCTATAGTTCTCCAATTTTCTCTCTTTTCCATCTTCCTTTTAGTCTCCACATAGATCCATATAGGTTTGCCTGGTGTCCCGTATTTTACCCACATTTTCTCCAGTCTCCTGTTTCATACAGGGTGAAAAGTAATTAAACCGACAAACTCCGGGAGGCTGTATGGGACATCAATACAAACACACTTCTTCAATGTCATATCTGCAGTGCCTGGGTAAAGTGACACAAGTCAGTTTCCACAAACCTTTCTTGATAATTTATTGACAACTTACGGAACATCTGCTCGCTTGGAAAAAAATACATAGGTATTTCTCCCATTACAATAATTGAGGGGTTTGCCGGAAAAAGGGCGTATATGTCAATATGGTGAATTGAGATACAGGCAATCTAAGATTTTAAAACGCACCTGAATAAAATGTTATACAGATAGTGAACAGAATTATACATTAAATTAAAAATCTTAGCGATTATAAATGTTTTGTAGCATTTAGGCAATTTATATTATTAAATTTCCTTATATTTGTACCATATAAAACTTCGGTCTATACGCCCTTTATCCATATAATGATTTGCTTAGGGGATTTAATGTAGATTTCAGATTTAAATTTCACACGGAATTCAAACAAAGATACATTTTATGACATTTATTATCTACTTCTAAAGTAATTTACATTATTTCAGATATACTGAATAGACATTAAGTACGCAAAGCAAAATCTCTGAATATAACAGAAAAAGAAAATCTCCATTTTGTGTGAACATAAATAAATAAAATTTATTCTTTGTATAATCCTGATAACAATAAGCCCAAAAATCTGAATATTGTAACAAATCTCTTTACTTACTTACTTACTTACTTACTTACAAATGGCTTTTAAGGAACCCGAAGGTTCATTGCCGCCCTCACATAAGCCCGCCATTGGTCCCTATCCTGAGCAAGATTAATCCAGTCTCTATCATCATATCCCACCTTCCTCAAATCCATTTTAATATTATCTTCCCATCTACGTCTCGGCCTCCCTAAAGGTCTTTTTCCCTCCGGTCTCCCAACTAACACTCTATATGCATTTATAGATTCGCCCATACGTGCTACATGCCCTGCCCATCTCAAACGTCTGGATTTAATGTTCCTAATTATGTCAGGTGAAGAATACAATGCGTGCAGTTCTGTGTTGTGTAACTTTCTCCATTCTCCTGTAACTTCATCCCTCTTAGCCCCAAATATTTTCCTAAGTACCTTATTCTCAAACACCCTTAATCTATGTTCCTCTCTCAGAGTGAGAGTCCAAGTTTCACAAACATACAGAAGAACCGGTAATATAACTGTTTTATAAATTCTAACTTTCAGATTTTTTGACAACAGACTAGATGACAAATGCTTCTCAACCGAATAATAACAGACATTTCCCATATTTATTCTGTGTTTAATTTCCTCCCGAGTGTCATTTATATTTGTTACTGTTGCTCCAAGATATTTGAATTTTTCCACCTCTTCGAAGAATAAATCTCCAATTTTTATATTTCCATTTCGTACAATATTCTCGTCACGAGACATAATCATATACTTTGTCTTTTCGGGATTTACTTCCAAACTTATCTCTTTACTAGCTTCCAGTAAAATTCCCGTGTTTTCCCTAATCGTTTGTGGATTTTCTGCTAACATATTCACGTCATCCGCATAGACAAGCAGCTGATGTAACCCGTTCAATTCCAAACCCTCTCTGTTATCCTGGACTTTCCTAATGGCATACTCTAGAGAAAAGTTAAAAAGTAAAGGTGATAGTGCATCTCCCTGCTTTAGCCCGCAGTGAATTGGAAAAGCATCAGATAGAAACTGACCTATACGGACTCTGCTGTATGTTTCACTGAGACACATTTTAATTAATCTCTTTATAGAACATAAAATATTTCCGTCTGAATCTACGAGTTTCATAAGTTTGTTTACTCTTAAAGCAAGGACAATAATGAACATAAAAAGCAGTCAAAGGAAAGAACTGGACTGACTAAATTGAACTATATATATTTGCTTAGTCTCTACCAAGAGAAAACACACACAGTACAGTATGCGTAACACGCAGCACTAGCTCTACTTGTAGACTGACTGACTAAATCACGCACGCACGCAGCCCTGTCCTGCAGGTATGTACAGTACAATCAAAACAAAATTTCGCTACTATAATTATTCACTACATTTTAAACCGTTTTCCCGAAGAACGGCGTAGAGGTCTATCCGCCTTTCTTCCGGCAAACCTCGCAATTCATACAGAAAAAAAAAATCAAATCTACATAAACCAGTGTAAGTTGTCAATAAATTATAAAAAAAGGTTTGTGAAAACTGACTTATGCCACTTTTCCCAGGCACTGCAGATATTGTGTTGTGAGGCATTGTTTCGCGAGGACACCAGATCTTAATGTAACACAAACCATTGTCATTCTTTACTGCTTGATCTCTTATAAAACATTTATACACCAAAATCACTGTAAAAGATATTAAAAAACATTTACACACAAAAATAACTGCAAAAGATGTTAAAAAATATCTCCATTGACCTGTACAGAAATACACTCATGGACAAAAAAAAAACCCGGACACTTCTATATTTGCTTGTATTTTGTTGCCAATTATTTCAAAATGAAACAAAACCCATTTAAACAAAATAATGTTTCATTTAGCACCTTATACGACAACATTTGAAAAAAAAAATATCTCTGATGAGAAAATTTACAAAAAATTACAAAGGGCGTATAACTATGGCCGCGTTTGGTCTGTTTTTTCATTTTATGGTGCCTTAAACATTAAAAACTCTTTTCAGTAACGGGTATTACCCCCTCTGGCTTGAATAACTGCATCCATACGTCTTGGCATGCTCTCAATTTGGTTAGCAATGTCTTCTTGAGGAATAAGTTCCCATTCTTCGCCAAGTGCTCGCCTCAACTCTTGTAACGATTCTGGTCTCGGTCGTCTATTCTTAACACGCCCTCCCAGCATGGCCCACACGTGTTCAATTGGGTTCATGTCTGGACTCCTTGCTGGCCATGGAAGAACATGGATTCCCACTTCTTGGAGATAATCTCCGACCGCATGGGCAATATGCGGCCGTGCATTATCATACATTGAAACAAAATTATCGCCTACAAATTGGCCAAATGGCACAACATGATCAGCCAAACATTCATTTATATACCTATCAGCTGTTAGTCTTCCATTTTCAACAAAAACCAACTCTGTACGAGCATCCGTACACACTCCTGCCCAAACCATCACTCCACCACCTCCATACGGCACATTTTCGGAAATGCAACACTGTGAAAATCGTTCTCCCCTCCTTCTCCAAACTCTTTCACGTCCATCAGGTGAGCACAGATTGAAACGGGACTCATCGGTGAACAGAACACAGCTCCACTGTCCATTTCTCCAATCCCTGTGATCATTTGCAAAACGCAGTCGTTCAACTCGATGCATCCTGAGAAGTCTGGGACCAGTTGCAGGTCTACTTGATATCAGTCCACTTGCTTTCAACCTCCTTCTAACTGTTTTGGCCGAAATTGGGCGTCCATGCATGTTAACAAATTGCTGGGCTACACTAGTAGCTGGCAGGTTGCGCTCCCTAAGAACTCTCAACACCATATACCTGTCTTCATTTGGATTTGTAGCTCTTGGACGACCCGAACCTGGTCTTCTGGTATATTCTAGGGTCTCTCTATACCGTTTTATGGCATCATGGGTTGTGCTTCTAGCCATATTCATAACATTTGCAATGTAACGTACACTGTGTCCATCATCGTAAAGGGCTACAGCTCGAGCCACATCTTCAGGTCGCATCTTGTTTTAAGACAAATGTTACAACCCCACTTAAACTCAGAAAATGTAAAAATAAAGAAATAACGAATGATAACGATAATGAAGCACAAAATGGTTAAGACAAAATTGTTATAGCTGAGACTCCGAAAGCAAAATTGGAATATTTGGTTGTAATGGCTTGTTTATAAAACAAAAAACAATCAACAATGTATACACGTCTCCATAACAACAGATGGCTACCATAATATTGTATGAGAAGATAATGTTTTGCAAAATACCAGCAAATATTAAAGTGTCCGGTTTTTTTTTTGTCCCTGAGTGTACTACATCGGTAGGACATGGATTCTCTAACGCGGTGAAGGACTTCAGGATTATCGTTTACTTCCCCTGCTGCATGAAATATCCGATCCAACAGATCGGTTTAACAAAGCACTGCACTGGGTCAAGACGTATAACAAAATGCGAATTTGTACAGTCGTCATTAACTGAAGAACGCATACGCCTTCTGCCGGTTTAATAAAGCCTCTGAGGAAAATATGGCATTAGATAAAACCGTTTGTTTTGGTGTCTCATACAACCTCCCGGAGTTTGTCGGTTTAATTACTTTTCACCCTGTATATTTGATAATGAATTTCACGGTTCACTTCTTCACTTATTTTGTCTCTATTTAGATTGTATATAACACATTGCGCTTGAATTTCTAAGGATGGAAAGAAAATGTAATGAGAAAGTAGGAACAAAAGTTAATGCGAAAGAGACAGTGGTGGACGGAGTAGGTGGGAGATCGCTAAATTGTTTGGACATCTGGTACGGATGGCGGAAGAACGTCTACCTGAATAACTATTTCAGTGGCGACAACAGGGAAGGGGACGAAGTAGACCAGGTAGATCATGGTGCGAGAGCTTCAGAAATGTAATGGGCGCTCATCTGAGAGAAGACGATGCCTGGCACACACAGCGTTGGCGAAGGACAGGAAAACGGCAAGATGCTGTCAGCACTTTAAATACTTTTTAGACTTCGATTGTGTTCGAAAGAATAATAATAATAATAATAATAATAATATAGTAATAAATAATAATAATAATAAATAATAAATAATCATAATAAATAATAAATAATAATAAACAATCGCCTGACATAATTAGGAACATTAAATCCAGACGTTTGAGATGGGCAGGGCATGTAGCACGTATGGGCGAATCCAGAAATGCATATAGAGTGTTAGATGGGAGGCTGGAGGGGAAAAAGACCTTTAGGGAGCCCGAGACGTAGATGGGAAGATAATATTAAAATGGGTTTGAGGGAGGTGGGATATGATGGTAGAGACTGGATTAATCTTGCTCAGGATAGGGACCGATGGCGGGCTTATGTGAGGGCGGCAATGAACCTCCGGGTTCCTTAAAAGCCAGTAAGTAAGTAATAATAAATAATAATAAAAATAAATAATAATAATAATAATAATAATAGTAATAATAAATAATAATAAATAGTAATAAATAATAATAATAATAATAAATAATCGTAAGTAATAATAACAATAATGATAATAAATAATAATGACAATAACAATACTAAATAATAAATAATAATGATAATAATAATGATAATAATAATGATAACAATAATAATAAATAATAATAATAACCAAAAATAATAATAATTTATTTATTTAGAATATTAACGTGTAAAACAACAGCACAAAGCCAATTACAGTAATAATAATAAATAATAATAATGACAATAATAGTAATAGTAATAAATAATAATAATAGTAATAATAATAATAATAATAATAGTAATAGTAATAAATAATAATAATAATAATAATAATAATAAATAATAATAAATAATAATAATGACAATAATAGTACTAGTAATAAATAATAATAATAGTAATAATAATAATAATAATAATAATAATAATAATAATAATAATAATAGTAATAGTAATAAATAATAATAATAATAATAATAATAATAATAATAAATAATAATAAATAATAATAATGACAATAATAGTAATAGTAATAAATAATAATAATAGTAATAATAATAATAATAATAATAGTAATAGTAATAAATAATAATAATAATAAATAATAATAATGACAATAATAGTAATAGTAATAAATAATAATAATAATAATAATAATAATAATAATAAATAATAATAATGACAATAATAGTAATAGTAATAAATAATAATAATAATAATAATAATAAATAATAATAATGACAATAATAGTAATAGTAATAAATAATAATAATAATAATAATAATAATAATAATAATAATAATAATAAATAATAATAATGACAATAATAGTAATAGTAATAAATAATAATAATAATAATAATAATAATAATAATAATAAATAATAATAATGACAATAATAGTAATAGTAATAAATAATAATAATAATAATAATAATAAATAATAATAATGACAATAATAGTAATAGTAATAAATAATAATAATAATAATAATAATAATAAATAATAATGACAATAATAATAATAGTAATAAATAATAATAATAATAATAATAATAATAAATAATAATAATGACAATAATAGTAATAGTAATAAATAATAATAATAATAATAATAAATAATAATAATGACAATAATAGTAATAGTAATAAATAATAATAATAATAATAATAATAATAAATAATAATGACAATAATAATAATAATAATAATAATAAATAATAATGACAATAATAGTAATAGTAATAAATAATAATCCTGCCGTCCGTACCTCCTGTGCGTGGATTTTACAGAGCCGTAGCGGAAGTGCTTCTCAACACGGAACAGATATATCCAGCACTCGGGAATCGGGAATCGAACCATGATGTCCTCGCATGGAATCTGGCCTAGCTTGCGACTTGAAAATCCCGGCACCAGGATGTCCGCCTTCAGCTCCACCTGCAAGCAATCACTTCATAACTCACTGTCTTGTATCAAAATTCATTATTTAACAGAAAAACTTATAAATTACTAATGCTAAACATTTTTTGCAATAGCTTAATAGCAAAGACTGTATGGAAACGGAAAGTAGAAACATTCGTAAACTATTTTTTTCTTTACAGGGATAATGAGAATCTATATTTCTTTAAAAAAAAGTGACAGGGAATTCATCGAACCCTTGTAATTGCACGAAACGTTTATGTTGTTCGTGTTTGTTATTGTGAGCATGGTTGGGATTGTAAGGATGTTTGGGATTTGAAATAAAAGTTTGATATTTCTTTTCATTTCTGTCTTCATACTCCCCGCATTTAAATTTAACAAGGCGGAGCCTTCTCGTTAACTACTTCATAATCGCTTCCTCATTCCAGGAGGCCTAGTCTGCAGACAACAATGCAATTGATAGTCGAAACGATTCACACATCATTATGACGCCAGTGAGTTGTTTGAAATTGTAATGAATAATAATATTATGTCATTACAGAGATTTGGATTCATTTGGAAATTATTACCACAGAAATACTTTAGAATTAGACAATGTTAAATAAATTATTTCGGTCTTTATACTCTCTGCATTTATTGATAACCCCATTTGTGTAGGAATAAAATTTTTTATTAAATTAAAATTGAGTTTAATATCTCTTTTAGTTTTTACATTTCCACCATGTTGTTTTTGTTTGTGTGACATAGCGCGTTCGGATGTCACAGTATTAATGAAGTGTTGCCAGATTTCTCTAATGTGAAGAAAATAAACGTTTCATGTTAAAAATCTCAAAATCGTTTTTCTGTTCTCACAATACTTCATTTGTATTTCGTGAAGACAAAATTATTCTTCTGTGGGGAAAGCCGTTGTATTATCTTGGGAAGAATTATACCGAGTGTGTAAAATGTACGCCCAAATTTGAATTAAAGAAATGTTTATTTACTTTTTCAACATCATGGTTACCTGAAACGGACCATAAGCATAGCATAATCGTCCTGGCTAGCGTAATCGGTAAAGCGCTAGCCTTCTGTGCTCGAGGTTGCGGGTTCGATCCCGGCCCAGGTCGATGGCATTTAAGTGAGCTTAAATGCGACAGGCTCATGTCAGTAGATTTACTGGCATGTAAAAGAACTCCTTCGAGACAAAATTCCGGCACACCGGCGACACTGATATAACCTCGGCAGTTGCGAGTGTCGTTAAATAAACCGTAATTTTTATTTTTTAACCATAACCATGACACAATAATTCTATTTACACTCAACGACAGCTTCACAAAATAATAGTAGGCTTAATAATACTGGTACACTGGATATGCTTGCATCAATAGAAGTAAGGCTTAATCTTGTATAATATACCCGGAACATTTAAGGAAATTCCAATGTCTATCCTCGAATTCATCATCATCATCATCATCATCATCGTCATCGTCAACGTCATGGATTAGGCCATTTCGGCCTGTTCCGGCGATGTCTCAGCAGGGTGTTCATCTCTTCCAGGGTCTTCCCACCTCGCGCTTGTCTCTAGGATTGTAATTTAAGGCTAACTTAGGCAATCTGCTGTCATCCATTCTGAATAGACTGTCCATTTATGTTTATAATCATGTATTTTTTCTTCCATACTTTGTATCTGCAAATTTTTTCTTATTTCTACATTCTGTATTCTGTCCATGATATTACTTCCATTCACATATCGTAGGAATTTCATTTCGGCAGTCTGTACTTTTCTTTTATTTTCTGCGCCCATTATCCATGTCTCGCTTCCATAAAGGATTGTTGGTATTGATAATGTTTTATAAAGTTTTAATTTTGTTTCTTTTCTTGTTTTTCTTCCTAGAGTCCTTTTGATGATCCCGTTTATAGCCTGGAATTTTGACAGTTTGATATACAAATCTTTATCTTTCTCATAGCTTATGTAGCATCCCAGATACTGAAAATGTGATATTTGCTCTATTGGGATCTTCCCTATTATTATTTTTGATCTCACTGGATTTTTCCCTCGGAAGGCCGTCACTTTTGTTTTTTGAAGTGATATTTTACAATTATATTTTTCTGAGACATTCTGAAATTTGTATATCAACTTCTGGAGGTCGTCTTCATTCTCTGCTAACATGAAGTCATTTGCAAACAGAATTGATGTAATAAAATACAAAATGTAGTACTTTGTTTAACACTACAGTGTATTTCATTTGCTATTCCTCTAAGTAGGCCCACATAACCCACACACCCAATATTTCCTCGAGGCGTGTGAAACAGAGAATGGGTCGGGACGGACCGCGTAGAAAACCATGTCTCCATGGCAACAATGAATCAGCCATAGTAAACGTTTCGTGTCATACGTTACAGTATCTAATTTTTCTCCCTTGTACCTCGAACATTGACGTTTCACTCAAAATGTGATATGAGAAATCGGTAGTTAATTATTATGAAACTAGCCGTACCCGTGCGCTCCGCTGCACCCGTTAGAAATAAATATAACGTTATTACATAATTAAAATAGGACATTTGATCCAGGGAACATTCGTGTTTGATAGAAGGATAAATCGTTTAATATGTTACTTAATTTAAATTGTATTAAAAAAATTAAAATGCGATCATTTTGATCCAGAGACACGCATTTGGTC